>NC_134897.1:16714532-16922032 GCF_041734735.1 Babylonia areolata | reverse complement strand
GAAATACATACATGTAAAAAGGAGCAGAATTGTTATTTGCACGCCATAGATTCTGTAAAAATTGTAGTATAAAGTTTTGGATAGAAAAGTTTAACGGGGTAAAAATCGGCAGTCATTCTGCCTTTCGAACCACACCACCGCCATCCATCTGCCCACCCCCATTCTCTCTACTCACCCATCACACATACTCACACTGCCATGAGCCTGGGACAATAGCACTGTATTTAGCACATTATTGAGGTATAACCCTTTTTTTCTTCTTTTTTTTTTTTTTGGATAAAGGTGGAAATGGTAGTCAATCTGAACATAATGCAGAATTTTTCAAAGCAAAAATGTCTTCAGGATTGCCAAAATTGTGTATGTTTTCTGGTATTCAGGTATCAGTCTGTTAGAGCACACAGATATTTAAAGCTTAACTTTCTTAAAAGATAAAAAGAAAACTGCTCCTGCAGTGGTTGGATGATACAATTATCTAGAGCAATACCAACAGCAACAGCAGCAGGAACAACAAACGAACATGGCATAAAACAAACCTCAAACTGATTACCTGAACATTTTGTTTTATATCCTTTATTTTTTTAAATAGTAATTCAAGATGTAAGAATATGTAAGAATCAATAATCACATAGTTCAATTTTGATTCATAATAGACAGGTGTTCAATATGATTTACCAGGACATGAGGGAAAGCACAAAAAAAAATCACCCAAAGAACACTGATCTTTTGCTTTTTTCATTCAGGTGACGGTACAGTTCCGAGCCCTTGACGGAAAAGCTCAGGACATGCATGATTACACGCTCCTGTCTCGACAAGTGATCCTGACGGCAGGGCAGAGCAGCAAGTTGTTGCCCCTCATGATCAACGACGACCCTATTCCCGAGCTGAGTGAGAGCTTCGCTGTGGAGCTTCTGGACCAGATCACAGGGGGAGCCACTCTTGGGGTGAATCGGAGCGCTGTGATCACCATCGAGCCTTCGGACGACCCCAACGGAGTGTTTGGTGAGGGTGGGGACAGAGGGGTGTGGGGCTATAGGCTTTTTTTTTGTGGAGGGGCTGGGCGGGGGGGGGCAGGGGGGGGAGCCGGTGTGGGGGGCGAAGAGGATTAAAAAAAATTTGAAGGGGGCTGGTGAAGGAAACCGGCACGTGTTGACACAGACACAGTCACACATGCATGTAAGTGCATGCACGCACTCATGTATGCACTCTCGCGCACACATATATGCACACACACACATGCACACACACACATGCACACTTGTGCACATGTTCATACATGTGCACATATACACACATACTCTCACTCATGCACACACACACATATACTCATACTGGTACACACCCACACACATCCACACACCCACAATCCCCCACACGTGTACACACACACACACACACACACACACACAACACCAACAACAAGAAACAAAACAAAAAACCCAAACAATGCCACAGTTGTTAACAGTACAACAACAACAACAACAACAGCATCACCATCACCATCACCATCACCACCACCATCATCATCATCATCATCATGACTGTATCAGTGGTTCCAATATATGTGCTGCAGATTTTGTGGCCCCATGCATATCATCATCATCATCATCACCATCACCATCAGCATCATGATGACTGTTTCCATGATTCCAGTGTGTGTATGCTGCAGGCTTTGCTGCCCCCGGCATGTCAGTGGAGGAGCCGGAGAACGGACAGCCGTACAAAGTGCCCATCACTGTGGAGCGAACCGGGGGGTCAATGAACGTGGTCACTCTCTACTGGAACAGCACCCTCAACGGTGGGCTGGTGTTGTTTGGGGGGCAAGGAGGGACATTGGTGTTGTGTGGGTGGGTGGGTGTGTTGGTTGGTGGGTGTGTGTGCAATGACATCATGTCAGTAGAGGAGCCGGAGAACGGATAGCCGTACAAAGTGCCCATCACTGTGGAGCGCACCGGGGGGTCAATGAACGTGGTCACTCTCTACTGGAACAGCACCCTCAACGGTGGGCTGGTGTTGTTTGGGGGGCAAGGAGGGACATTGGTGTTGTGTGGGTGGGTGGGTGTGTTGGTGGGCGGGTGGGTGTGTTGGTGGGAGGGTTGTGTGTGTGTGTGTGTGTTGTGGTGCAGGTGAATCCATATACCATTCTTTGACATTGTATACTCAAGTGTAGGTGAACCTATGATTAATCTGTGTCATTGTTTACTTTGGTGCAGGTGAACCTATAACTTTGTCATTGTTAATCAGTCTTCATCATTGTGTACCTTGGTGCAGGTTTGCCTTTAAATCATTCATCATTGTGTGTTTGAGTACAGATGAACCGGCACTTATTCTTTATCATTGTGGTTGGTGGTAAAATCAGAACCAGTCTCCATCATTTTATGCCTTGGTGCAGGTGAACCCATAATCATTGTTTGCCATTGTGTTTATTGGTGCAGGTGAACCCCCAACCAATGACATCAGTCCAACATCTGGGTCGATGTATTTTGTGAGCAACGAAGGTAGTCTGTCCATCACTGTGTCGATTCTGCCGGATGACGTTCCCGAAGGCACAGAGGTAAAGTTTGAGTAGTGGTGTGTGTGTGTGTGTGTGTGTGTGCGCGCGCGCATGTGTGTGTGTGCATGTGCACACATATGTGTGTGAGTATGGATGTGCGCATGTCTATGTGTGCTTGCGTGTTGAGTCAAGTTGAATAGAAATAATCATGTTTATAAAAGCCCTTTCATTAAATGCTGTCTTAGAGTGCGTTAAAAACAGAACAGCTGTCTTAACAGTGGGGTGAAGATGGCAGTACAAGTAAGTGGCCACTATAATAAATCACCACCAGAACAGAACAGAAGCCAGCAAAAGAAGCAGAAGAGAACAGTTTCCAAACTACCACGTTCACTCATATGTATGAGCAGGCTTTTACATTCATGACCGTTTTTTCACCACCATATAGACAACCATACTTTATTTTCCGGGATAGGTTTAACTCTGATGTTTTTTTCACAGGACATCGAGGGTAGGTTTAACTCTGATGGTTGTTTCCACAGGACATCGAGGGTAGGTTTAACTCTGATGGTTGTTTTCACAGGACATCGAGGGTAGGTTTAACTCTGATGGTTGTTTCCACAGGACATCGAGGGTAGGTTTAACTCTGATGGTTGTTTTCACAGGACATCGAGGGTAGGTTTAACTCTGATGGTTGTTTTCACAGGACATCGAGGGTAGGTTTAACTCTGATGGTTGTTTTCACAGGACATCGAGGGTAGGTTTAACTCTGATGGTTGTTTTCACAGGACATCGAGGGTAGGTTTAACTCTGATGGTTGTTTTCACAGGACATCGAGGGTAGGTTTAACTCTGATGGTTGTTTTCACAGGACATTGAGGGTAGGTTTAACTCTGATGGTTGTTTTCACAGGACATCGAGGGTAGGTTTAACTCTGATGTTTTTTTTCACAGGACATAGAAGGTAGGTTTAACTCTGATGGGTTTTTTTCACAGACATTGAGGGTAGGTTTAACTCTGATGTTTTTTTTCACAGGACATTGAGGGTAGGTTTAACTCGGATGGTTTTTTTCACAGGACATCGAGGGTAGGTTTAACTCTGATGTTTTTTTTCACAGGACATCGAGGGTAGGTTTAACTCTGATGGTTTTTTTTCACAGGACATCGAGGGTTGGTTTAACTCTGATGTTTTTTTCACAGGACATTGAAGGTGGGTTTAAATCTGATGTTTTTTTCACAGGACATTGAGGGTAGGTTTAACTCTGATGGTTTTTTTCACAGGACATCGAGGGTAGGTTTAACTCTGATGGTTTTTTTCACAGGACATCGAGGGTAGGTTTAACTCTGATGTGACACCGAGGATAGGTTTAACTCTGATGGGTTTTTTTCACAGGACATCATCTTCACCTTGCTGTCGGCCACTGCCGGAGGTCGTGTGGGAGCCCAGAACACCTTCACTCTGTCCATCCTGCCCAACGACAGTCCCCACGGCTACATCCAGTTCGCCAGTCCCACCTTCACTGTCCAGGAGGGACCCACCGGTCCTCAGGATCTGCAGCTCACAAGGAGGTACGGGATTTTTTTTCTATTTTATTTCTGTCCCATCATCTGCACCGTTTCAGTGGCATTACTCCCTCGCTGCTCATGCCAAGTCCCCCATACACAGCCACACCTGGGTTCATCTGTTACAGTCCCATGGCCGGTAGTGCACAGGGAACCATTGATGTTAGGTCGCCAGGAGGCCACACACCAGAGTAGATCCTGCACTGCTGTTTTGTCGCTTCGGTGGTGTTCAGTGGTGCCTGTTCTGATTTTACGTACTTAGGACACCACCTACTAAGCCCCCTACTGACGGCAATAATGGTTTAGTCGCGGAGCCAGACTGAGTGAGTATCTCTCCCAGAGTGGGGACCACCACCACCTCCCTCAAATGGCAGTCCCCCATGAATCCGTCAATACCAAAGACCTTGACAAGACTCGCCTAAAGTGTGGAAGTGGAGGAGCATCGAAACTAAGCGGGGTAGGGATCTTGTTCTTTTTTGTTCTTTTTTTTTTTTTGATGATGTGAATAGAGGGAGATGAAGGGGAAGACAGAAAAAATGATGGACTGACAACACTGCAGAATGGAATAGGAAAACTATTTGCAGAGTCCCAGGCTTTGGCACACAACTGACAGGCCTGGGGGAATCTGGTAAACAGTTCTTCAGTGTGGTGCCCCAGTGACGCTTCAGAGAGTCGAGGGAGAAGAACATGAGGAATGGGGGTTTCTCTGCAACCATCATCCTCCAGGGGACAGTTCAGGGGAAGAGCAGAAGGGGAAGATGAAGGGAAAGGTGGACAGACATTGTTACTGAGTGACCCCCCAAAATGGAGTATGGCTGCCCACATGGTGGGGTAAAAACAGTTGTACACGTAAAAGACCACTCATGTAAATATGAGTGAACGTGGGAGTTGAAGCCCACGAACGAAGAAGAAGTTACCAAGTGGACTGGAAGGAACTTTTCTCAAACCCAGGCACCATCATATTACTGTGACAGATGGAGCCTTCTGGTGTTGTCTTCCATCATACAGTGCCCCATGACCCTCTGATCTAAAAATACATGGAAAGCGCATGCCTTCTTTGAGCCCCTTTGCTAACTGAAGCCAGCGGAAGTGTTCAGTCAGCCGTTTTGCTTCTCGTGTCAGAATAGCGCAAAGCGGTCTCTTCATTTATGTAGCCGAGCGCTCAACTGTCTTCACGGCAAGCTTTCACTTGCGGTGTTAGTTAAGCTGACATTCCTGTGTGTGTCCCCACTGCAAGTTTGCGCCACGTGTCACTGCACTGTTTTCCTGTAAACTTTGGTAGATAAACCATTGGTAGATTTCAGTCAAGACACAACATTTGCCATGTCATGGGGGCAAGCATAACATGATTCATCAAAGATACACGGTTACAGTTAAGAAACTACCACCAGTTAGCAGACGACTTTTCAACGGACTGATGGCCGGATACGGGAAACAATATGGCATCCAGTTGGCTTCAGCTTTCCTGACCAATGAGCTATCCATATATTTTTAGACCAGTGCCCATGACCCTGGAGGGTTGTGGGATCAGACAGCAGTAACGTGAAGCAGAATGGGGTTGGCATGAATCACGTCTGTGTGACTGATGATGTGCTCACTTCATGAGTCGGTTGATGTTTGGTCACAACTGTGTGACTGATGCTGTGCTTACTTCATGAGTCGGTTGATGTTTGGTCACAACTGTGAAATTTAAAAAAAAAAAAAAAAAGATTCTTAGGAGAAATCAGCGGATGCGTAAAATTTCTGCAAATGAGCAGGATAGGCTCAGCATCCTTGGAAGGCTCTTTCCCGCTTTTTTCATTTTTTTCTCTTTTTTTTCTTTCTTTTTCTTTGTCTTTTCTTTTCTTTTCTTCTTTTCATTTTGTTTATTTTTTTTTGTTCCTTCTATTATCATTTTTCTCCTTTCTGTTTTTTTTTCTTTTTCCTTTTTTCTTCTTCTCTCATCTCTTTATTCTGTCTTTTTTCTCTTTTTTTTTGTCCCCTTGTAATCTGTCTTCTTCCCATTGTCATGCTCAAACATTTTCAAGGCCATGCAAGACATGGTAGTTTCATGCACAATGTTTGAAAGAGGCAAGGTAGACACGATCTCATTCCCTCCCCCCCCCCTCTCTCTCTCTCTCTCTCTCTGGAGGTGATAGTTTTATGTCAGCTGTGAAATTCAGTGTGCCTGTTTTGCTTTCAAGGGAGAACATGATGGAATGCAGAATTTTTACGGCCTGTTGATTTGGTTGACAGATTTCCCAACGTTCTGATCAAGTGAACATGCATGTTGCAGTGGGGGGACGTACGGTCGACTGCGGGTATACTACAGCACGAGGGCGGTGGACGTTGTGTCTGAAGCGACACGAGATGGCAGCACTGTTCTCAGCTATTTCCTCTCCCCGGTGGCTGCACAGCGAGACAAACTGGGCACTTCAGTGGATGTCAGTGGAGAATCAGACGAGCTGATGGTGTGTTACACTGCAACCATTTTTTGGCCTTACCATTGTTTGATGTGTGCGTGTGTTTGTGTGTGAGTCTGAGTGTGCGTGTGTGTGTGTGTGTGCTTGTGCGCACACGCGCGCGTGTGTGTGCTTGTGCGTGCACGTGCGTGTGTGCGTGTGTGTGTGTGTGTGTGTGTTTGTTTGTGTTCAGAAAATGTTTTCTGCAGATCCATCTTCATGATCTTGATAGGTGTGTGAGAGTCTCTATGATGTACATTTTCTTTCTGTGTGATGTTCACTTTGAGCATTATTGCATACTTACCCTCCATGCCTACAGTCAGGCCTAAGCATTTCTTTAACTCATTCAACCCTACGCCCACCTGAAAGGTGTGTGCTGCTGCTGATCACCGTTCTCCGCCTGAGCTTGCCTGACAGGCGGTCGAGGAAAGCCGTTTATTTAAACCAATTCGTTAGCTCATTATTATGCATGAAACTGCTAGGTAAGGGAAGTAACTCAAACTTAGCTTCCTTCCACATTTGTACACAAAGTTTCGCTCCAAAAATTGAACGATACTGTGTTTTTTTATCCGATTTCCGCATCGATGTGGAAAACGTTGAAGGCTTACTGAGCAGTTTAGAGCTCAGTGAAATTATGATGGACTCTTGCAGTGAATTCAACCCAGATAATGACGATTTGTCTTGTAATTCTTTTGATAATTCATGGGAAAATGAAGTAACGGACACTTCAGTCAAGAAGATAGCCCACAACCTTGAACATCGACAAAAACTGACATTTTTTCTATTTCTGTTTTTGATTTAAAGTTACAAGTATACTATTACATCCATTGTCTTGAGATTTCAGCAATTTGTGTCAAAATTACATTTAAGTCCTAATGTGAAGTTCGGTAGCTACTGGTTGAGTGGCTGCTATGAATTTGTGCCTGAAGTGAAGCACCCCTTCCCGTTGATGCAGCCAGGCCAAAACATGCCAGGCTGGGAAGGCTGCATAGGCAGAAGACCTTAGGGCTGAAAGGGTTAAACCTGAAACTGATCTCTGTGTGTATGCTTATTTTGACATTTGTGTGTTGCACAAACAACACATTCTCTTGAAAGTGTGTCATCTACAGTCCATGGAACCATTGATTTAAAAATTTTTTTTTTTTAACTGAAACATTTGTTATCAGTTGTCCTCTTGTTACATCATCAACTTCCCTTTTTACAGAGTCCATCTAGTAATTTTCTTTATGCTCGTGCGCACTTGCATGTATGCCACATATTACACATTAAGCAGTATTCATTCCCCTGAGAACATATCAATGCTTGTGCACATTTGAGTATGTGCCACATATTACACATTAAACAGTTCATTCCCCTGACAGCATATCAATGCTTGTGTACATGTGAATATGTGCCACATATTACACATTAAACAGAATTCATTCCCTTTAGAACATATCAATGCTCGTGCACACTTGAATGTATGCCATATATTATGCATTGAACAGAATCCATTCCCTTTAGAACATATCAATGCTCGTGTACACTTGAATGTATGCCACATATTACACATTAAACAGAATTCATTCCCCTGAGAGCAGATCAATGTTTCGTGCACACCTGACTGTATGCCACATATTACGCATTAAGCCTTTCACCGCCAAGCTGGCATTTATGCACAGGCGTGGTAGAGGACCCATGTCACTGAAAGGTGACCATTCATTGGTCTGTTATCCAATAACCTACTGCTCTTAATGTTCGGTGGTAGGATAGGCCATGTTTTCTATACATCGCAGGGGGAATCCCCAGCAATATTTATCCACTGTCTTTTCTGTGTTTATACCACAAGGGAATTTTGTACTCGAAATTGACTGGCGGTGAAAGGGTTAAACAGAATTAATTCCCCTGAGAGTATATCAGTGCTTGTGCACACTTGAATGTATGCCACATATTACACATTAAACAGAATTTATTCCCCCGAGAGCATATCAGTGCTCGTGCACATGTGAATATGTGCCACATATTAAGCATTTAACAGAATTCACTCCCTTTAGAACATATCAGTGCTCGTGCGCATTTGAATGTATGCCACACATTACACAGAATTCGTTCCCACCTTCTCTGGATAACAGGTGTGCTCCTCAGCGTGTCTGGCCACAGAGGCGTGTCGTTCCTTCCAGTTTGGGTACACGGTGAGTGGAGTGAGCTGTGAGTGGTTCTCCGACACTGCTGACAGCTCTGACCTGATCCCAGCTGTCAACTTGTCCGTCTACGCCAAAGATGTGGAAAAGGTGAGCTGGCTTTGCTGTCCATGTCGGTGTGGGATAAGCTTGTATGTGTGTGTGTGTGTGTTGATGTGGTCAGTGTCAGAGTTTGAATGAGTGGAGGACATGGGTTCAAATCTTATTTGATCTTCTTCTGCTTCGTATTATTTCGACTGTTCTTATTATTATTCTTTTTTTTATCATTACGACCGTTTCTCAGAGACAATGTCATTGTGGGGGTTTTCTGCCTATGGCCAGTTCCTAACCAGGTTGTGTGCATTTTGTGTTCAAACAAAAAGATTGAGACCACATGGTTGAGAGTCCTCAACATCATGTATGTATCTTTTTATTTGTTATCTTTTTTTTGTCACAACAGATTTCTGTGTGTGAAATTTGGGCTGCTCTATCCAGGGAGAACGCGTCACTACACTGAGAGCGCCACCTTTTTTTTTGTATTTTCTTTCTGCCTACAATTTTATTTGTTTTCCTATCGAAGTGGATTTTTCTACAGAATTTTGCCAGGGACAACCCTTTTGTTGCCATGGGTTCTTTTACGTGTGCTAAATGCATACTGCACATGGGACCTTGATTTATCGTCTCATCCAAACGCCTAGCGTCCAGACCACCACTCAAGGTCTAGTGAAGGGGGAGAAAATATTGGCGGCTGAGCCGTGATTCGAACCAGCATGCTCAGATTCTCTCGCTTCCTAGGTGGACATGTTACCTTTAGGCCAACACTCCACATCTTTTGAAGTGTTGTTCGAATTTCCTGACCAGCGTGGAAATTGTTGATGTAGTTGTCTTGGGCCAGGTTGATGCCGGGTTGTATTGCAACAGGATAGGTAGGTATGCAAGAAATTTTCAGTGTGCACTAGGATAAACCAGACTTAAGCGATAATCCACTCTCAGGGGAACGCTCACTCAGTCTGGTTCTGCAGCTAAGCTATTAATATCATCAGTAGGGGGCTTAATAGGTGGTGTCCTAAGTAATGCAAATCAGAACAGACACCACTGAACACTATTGAAGTGATTAAACAGCAGTGCAGAGTCTCCTCTGGTGCGTGGCCTCCTGGTGATCTAACATCGATGGTTCCCTGTGGACTGCCGGTGCTGGGACTGCGACATATGAACCCAGGTTGTGCTCGAAATGAGCAGTGTGGGAGTTATGCCACTGAAATGTTTCAGATGATGGGACAGCAAAAAAAAAAAAAAAAAACAACAATAACAAAAACAAACTTTGACAATGATTTACATTAAAAGCAAGGGTACTGTGATCAGAAGTGATGTAACAATGCTGACAAAAAAATGACAACAAACAGGTTGGGGCATTTATTATATATTTCAAACTGTTCTTTATTAAAGTTAGCTAGTTATGTGTTAAATAGTCCAGTTGGTTGTTTATTGTAGGTCCCCACATGAACCTCTTTTCAAATAATAATATACAGAAGTAGTGTATACAATATTTGATTATTGATAATTTTTTTTGTCCTAATCCTGCTTCCCCTGTCCCGCCTCTCACACACACCCTTCCAGTATTATGTTTTTTTTCTTTCTCCAATCACTGACACTCACCCTCTCCATTTTAGATTTTGTACTTTATCTTTTCCGCATTCTGTTCTCTTTCTCTCTTCCTTTCTTAGTCCCCCCCCCCCCCCCCTCCAACCTCAACCGCCCCCCTTTTCATTCGAATATACAGAAATGTTGATTTCTATTTAATAATAACAATCATCATTATGATAGAAATGATAATAATCCAAATAATAATAATAACATCATTTATTTTCAGTCTAATATCATCATCTTAGATGAACAGACTATAAATAAATAAACGAATGAACGCATTTATTATTGATTGTCATCCATTTTCAGCCACAGTGTTGGTTAAAGTTTTATTTTCAGGATTTAAACTGATTGATGCTTGATAGACATTGTACCACCTAGGGGCTTTGACTCCACCACGTTGTTTGTGACGATGAATTGCTGTAAAGTTTGAATCAAGACATACAAGCATGAAGACAAAGATTATTTCCAAAGAAATTAAACAAATTATATGATAATCTTATTTTGTAAAATGTTCAGAAAATGAAACGAAATGACAAATTGTCTTTCAGTGTTTCTGAAAGTTGTGACATTTTTTTTTATGGGGTCATATAATGCAAAGTTTGTATACGTGTGTGTACACCTGCATGTACATATTTTGGACTACTTTAGTAAAAATGAATATGATATGTATGTGCTTGGGTAACATGGCATATCTTCACACAATACACATGATAGCACAAACAAATTCTTTCTTATTTGCTGACTGTGTTAAATTGGTATGTTTGATGCTTACGATTAAGTGAATGATATTGTTTTCAGTGCTGATCGGGAAGCTAGGTGTTTTTTTTTATAATTTATGCGTCAAGTTGTTAACATGTTTTTTTTCTATCCCATTATCAGCACCATTTCATTGGCATTTCCCCCATGCAACTCATTACCCCAATCACAGCCACAACCAGGTTCGTCCTGCACAGTCCCAGCATCAGCAGTCCACAGGGAACTATTTCTGTCAGGTTGCCAGGGGGCCACACACCAGAGGAGACCCTGCACTGCTGCTGAGTCACTTCAGTGGTGTTCAGTAATGCCCGTTCTGATTTAATGTACTTAGAACACCATCGTCTAAGCCCCCTACTGAGTGAGCATCTCCCCTCAGATGTTGTGTTATTCATTCCTGCATTCTCATCATGGAAATCATGCACATGTCAATGTTGTCTTATTCATTCCTACATTCTCATCATGTGCGCATGTCTCCTCAGGTTCAGACGGTGCTGTCCAGAATCGCTAAACCAGGTGAAGATTACGTCTCCGCCACGGAAAATTCCATCCTCATTCAGGACAGCAACACCACAGGACAGCTTCCCATCACCATTCTTGACGACAGCATCCCGGAACTGCAGGAGATTTTCACCGTGGTGTTGCTACGAGTGGAGGTGGATGACCCATCTGCCGAGACCAGAGACGAGCCGGCGGTTGGACAGGTGTCGACAGCGATGGTGACCATAGCGACCAATGACAATGCCCACGGAGCTTTCCGGATCACCAGCGACAGTCCCACGGCAGACTTGGTGCGGAGGACTGTGTCTTATCAGGAGCAGGACAGGCTGGCTGTCGACCTGATTGTGGAGAGGGATGGTGAGGAACGATTCCTGTTTGGTACTGTTGTTTCTTCGGGACGTTCGTTTATTTATTTATAGTCTGTTCATCTAAGATGATGATTATTAGACTGAAAATAAATTATATTATTATTATTATTATTATTTGGATTATTATCATTCCTATCATTCTTTGGGACTTGGGGTATTGTAAAGTTCATAGAGCTTCAAGAATATGCGCTATAGCAAAACGTCTTGATGAATTAATGAATTAAATTTCTCAGTCTGGTTTTCTCTTGTTTTTGTTTCTTACTTGCTTTCTTTTTTCTTTTTTTTCTCATTTTCTTGCTTCATTGTTATTTGTTTTTGTTGTTGTCTGTTTTGCTTTCTGTCATTTTTTCTGTTGTCTTTATTTTGCCACTGTTTATTCTTCCAGTTCTTCCATGATTCTTTTTATACAGAAAGGTGTTTAATTATTTCATATTGATTTATGTGAGACTGCATATCTTTTTAATTGTGTGTAAGTGAAATAACAAATCCTTTCAGTCTCTTTATCTGTGGAATTTCACTTGATTTATTGTTTTGTGAAAGTCATTTAAGACACGTTTTTATAGTGCACCATTATGATGCACAAACATGTAGATGTAACTGTGCTCTGGTTACTGTTTCCCTTAAGGATCATGATGGTAAATGGATTTGGGGTTCATATTCTGCAAGGGATATCTGTGGCAGTTCTTTTTTTAGGATGAGGAGTGGATATGGAGGGTGTGTGTGTGTGTGTGTGTGTGTGCGCGCGCGTGCGTGCACATGCACATGCGCATGCACAAAAGCATGAGTTTGAAAGAATTTTTGTGTTGATTTGTTTTGATAAAAAAAATGTATAAAAGATTCAAACTACCCAGAGAAATAGAGGCAACATAAATTCATGTGATCATTTACATTGTTTAGAGAATAGGCACAATATAAATTCACATTATTATTTACTCTGTACAGAGAACACACACTCTATGAATATACATTATCATTCACAACATTACATGATTATTGACTCTACTTAGAGAACATCTACAGGAAATTGCATTGTTATTCAAACTATTCAGAGAATGGGTGCCATATGAATTCATATTATTATTCACACTACTTAGAGAATAGACAAAACATTAATTCACATGATCATTCACAGTATTTAAGAGAAAAGGTGGTATATAAATTTTAACAACTATTCACGCTATTTAGAAAATAGGCGCTACACAAGTTCCCATGATTATTCACAGTTCTTGGAGAATAGACGCAACCTGAATTCACATGGTCATTCACACTATTCAGGGAATAAGTGGTAACTGAATTTGCTTTATAATTTGCACTATTTAGAGAAAAAGCACTTTATAGATTTGCATTATTTTACACACTATTCAGAGAATGGGTGCTATATGAATTCACGTGATGATGATGGTGATGATTATTATCATTACTACTATTATGTGGAGTGATGGCCTAGAGGTAATGTGTCCGCCTAGGAAGCGAGAGAATCTGAGCACACTGGTTTGAATCACAGCTCAGCCGCCGATAGTTTCTCCACCTCCATTAGACCTTGAGTGGTTGTCTGGACGCTGGTCATTCGGATGAGATGATAAACCGAGGTCCCGTGTGCAGCATGCAATTAGCACACGTAAAAGATCCTATGGCAACAAAAGGGTTGTTCCTGGCAAAATTCTGTAGAAAAATCCACTTTGATAGGAAAAACAACTAAAACTGCACGCAGAAAAAAATGCAAAAAATTGGGTGGCGCTGTAGTGTAGCGACGCGCTCTCCCTGGGGAGAGCAGCCCGAATTTCACTCAGAGAAATCTGTTGTGATAAAAAAAGAAATACAAATACAAATGCTGCAATGATTATGTGTCTCAGGTGGCAGTATAGGTGAGGTGACGGTGACGTGGCATGTGAGCCCCGACGGACGGACAGCCACCCCAGGCACAGACTTCCTGGCCAGCGGAGCCACCCTGACCTTCACCCCGGGACAGAAGCGAAGCAGTAGGTCACCACTGGTCAAGTTTGTAAAGTTAAAGGTCGAAGGTCCTGTTGCCTTTTAGGGCTTTTTTGGGGGAAAGTGAATGCATATCCATTGTCAAGGGTTTTGCATTGGAAGGCAGGGACCAAACTTCACCTAATGCTGTTTTAACCCTTCCCTAACCGAAGTCAGGAACTTCTTCTTCTTCTCCGTTCATGGGCTGCAACTCCCACGTTCACTCGTATGTACACGAGTGGGCTTTTACATGTATGACCGTTTTTAACCCTGCCATGTAGGCAGCCATACTCTGGGGGTGAAGTCGGGAACAGATTCACACTTGCGTCGGGTGAGGCAAAATTGGAGGAAAATGTCTTTCCCCAAGGACACACCACCATACTGAAACGGGGCCTTGAACCCTGATCACTGGTGAACACTGGATCAGAAGTCCAGCGCATAACCAGCTCTGCCGCTGTGCCTCCCTGCTGATCAGGTTGCAAACTGTTGTGCAGTAAAAACTTGTCAGTGACTTGTTAAATGAAGAGCTCAGGATGCAATGAAAGACCACCCATCTCACCATTCACCTCCTTTCTCTCCTACCTTTTTTGTTTATTTGTGTTTTTAAATGTTAACATTCAGTTGTGAAAATTGATGTTTTAACTAGGGGCCTGCAATCACCAGTGTGTGTGTGAGAGAGAGAGAGACAGGACCTTAACTCTTTCGTCACCATTGGCAACTTTAGTCGATGTCACAGTGTATCAAAGCTTGACAGCTGCAGCCAGTTTCCTGTGCAATAGAACAATAGGTAACATTTGCCCCATGAATTTGAAGTGGACAAAGTTCATTGTTTTGTTTTGTCTTGAACCGAATTGTGTGACTGAGAGTGATGGGTCTGAAATATTTGGCTGTTGGGAGTGTTTTTCACACAGAAACTTGGTGGTGAAAGAGTTAAACAGAATTCCTCCTCACAAAAAGAAGTCTGACAATCAGTGAGCAAGAAATGTGCATTGTATCCCATGTGGCATTGTAAACGAAGACCTTAATTCACTACAAAAGCTGAGATGATAGAAGAACAACACGAATGGAGAGGGAGGGAAAGGGGGAGGGGGGGGGGCATTTTAAATTGAAGTAGGTTTTGAAGATCAGACTTTGAAGAGCTGAGTGCAGGGATTTGACGAATTGAAAGAGGGGGATCATTCCAACTACATGGTCATCATTTTATCTTCATTCTGTTCATCATCTCTGTGTTCATTCTATTCATCATTTTGTCTTCATTCTGTTCATCATCTCTGTGTTGATTCTGTTCATCATTTCTGTGTTCTTTCTATTCTTCATTCTGTTCATCATTTCGGTGTTCATTCTATTCATCATTTTGTCTTCATTCTGTTCATCATTTCTGTGTTCATTCTATAAACTGATACCCTTCTGTCTGCCTGCTTAGTTGTGACGATGACAATCCTCGATGACACGGTGCCGGAAGATGACGAACAGTTCACCGTTCAGTTGACGAACCCTGGGGGCGGAGCTACTCTGAGCAGTGACAGTCACATGACCGTCATTATTCTGGCCAATGACAATGTGGCTGGTGTCCTGGCCTTCAATACCACCTCTGTCCTGGCGAAGGAAGGTGGGTGGACTGTGTGTGTGTGTGTGTGTGTGTGTGTGTGTGTGTGTGTAGAATCAGAATCATTTATTTATGATGAAAACCATAAATAATGTTTATAACTGTAGGTAAAACCAACTAAACTTAAAGTAAGATGTCTTCTGAGATATAATTTGATGTGTACCATGAAACATTGGTATATATTTTCTGCTAGTCGAGGTTGTACAGATTGTACATTTGTACATTTTATGTGTATATATGAATGGGGAAATGGTTTGTGCACATTTGCATAGCCTGGGAGAACAGGTAGGTGGTGTAGTATGTCTGGATGATTCACACTCTAAAAGATGGTGTACCCGCACCAACATTGAACAGATGTCTTATGACCTCCCGTATCTTGCAGTTGTGAAAAAAAATATATAATTACCTACTTATTTTCTTTCCGGTGAAGAATCCTTTGAAACATTCACTGGATCTTGATAACCATCTGGGTCACCACCAGAATCACCGTGGCCCATAGTTGATACTTCCACAAAAATTCCAGGAACATCTGTTCGCAACTTTTAGCTGACAGTTAATCAATCTGGATAGAAAGCACTAGCCACCTTGGTTGAGATAGTTTAGTTCTGGCTCGGGAGGTGTGTTTTAAGCTCAGACTAAGTTCACATGCTCTCACAGGAATTTAATTTTTTTTAATTTTGAGAAAAAAATGTAACTTTAGTTTCATCATTCTTTACAAAGAGGTTTTACATGTATGATCATGTAAGTGTGATGGCCTAGAGGTAATGCGTCCGCCTAGGAAGCGAGAGAATCTGAGCGCGCTGGTTCGAATCACGGCTCAGCTGCCGATATTTTCTCCCCCTCCACTAGACCTTGAGTGGTGGTCTAGACGCTAGTCATTCGGATGCGACGATAAACCGAGGTCCCGTGTGCACCACGCACTTAGCGCATGTAAAAGAACCCACGGCAACAAAAGGGTTGTTCCTGGCAAAATTCTGTAGAAAAAATCCACGTCAATAGGAAAAACAAATAAAACTGCATGCAGGAAAAAAAAAAAAGGTGGCGCTGTAGTATAGCGACGCGCTCTCCCTGGGGAGAGCAGCCCGAATTTCACACAGAGAAATCTGTTGTGATAAAAAGAAATACAAATACAAATATCCCACATTGTCAGTACCTATTCTTATTTTCAGGGGTTTTTGTTGCTGTTTTTGTGGAGGAGGGGTGTGTGCGGGTAATGAGTGTTTTGGGAATGAATTTACTGAAAAGCATATACTGTGGTTACAATGGTAGGAAGAGTAAATTTGATCTGGTTGAACAAGTTTTTGACTGCTGTTTGACGAGCTTGCCTGTCAGTGAAGGGCTGTCATCATCTCACTGAGATAAAATGGACCTCACAGGTCAGGTTATCAGTCTGTTTTCTTCATTTCAAGTTCTTCTTGGTGAGGTGGCGTCACTTTTGTTCAGCAAGATCAATGACGCTGCTAAAAACTACCTGAAGGTGTGCCATCTGCCTTTCAGATTTATTCCACGTTGACTTTATTTTTGCACATTCACTTCAGTTACTCAACATTGACTTCATTTTTATTGACTCACTTGTGTAAACAAAGTGAGTCTATGTTTTAACCCGGTGTTCGGTTGTCTGTGTGTGTGTGTGTGTGTGTGTCTGTGTGTCCATGGTAAACTTTAACATTGACATTTTCTCTGCAAATACTTTGTCAGTTGACACCAAATTAGGCATAAAAATAGGAAAAATTCAGTTCTTTCCAGTCATCTTGTTTAAAACAATATTGCACCTCTGGGATGGGCCCCCCAAAATAAATAATGAAGCCTAATTATATGCAAACTGCATTTACTATTATATTTATATTTTTTGTATTCTCTAAACTTGGCACTTTGATCTGATATTCTGACCCAACAACAAGAGCAGTCATTATTATCATTTTTTGTTCAAACAGGAACTTCTTTTGCTAAGCATGGAATTTTTATTTATTTTGCAAACGTTTTGGTGCGGATAGTAAAAAAGGGAAATTACTCTGTAATTAATGCTAGGGGACTTAATTTGCTTTAAACTGATCTTTCTCTTCTTAAACATTACATTTTGAAATTATACTCAATACATAAAAAGCTTGTGTGTTTTGCTCTCAGTCACAAGTGAGTCTTGAAGGCCTTGCCTCTCTTGTTTACTTGGGTAGGCTCTCAGGGCCTGTTGAGTGCTTTGGGTTTGTGTGGAGATCAGGCATCTAGGCTTTTTGGGCTTTTCTTTTTTTTTTGCAGTAGATGTGGTGAAGTGTGTATGGATCAGTCCACACGCATTGACACCTCCTTGAAACTGAAACTGAAACTTCATTTTTCTGGGTTTCAGCAGTTGAGGGTTAAGGAAATCTGAAATGTGGTGGTCAGTTTGATTTATTTAGCCCATTCAGCCCAATGGGGTTCAGTTTGATTTATTTAACCCATTCAGCCCTATGGGGTTCAGTTTGATTTATTTAACCCATTCAGTCCTGTGGGGTTCAGTTTGATTTATTTAGCCCATTCAGCCCCATGGGGTTCAGTTTGATTTATTTAACCCATTCAGCCCTATGGGGTTCAGTTTGATTTATTTAACCCATTCAACCCTATGGAGTTAACAGCCTCAGGAGGCTTCCCTGTCATACTGGTGCAGAAAGACGCAGGAAATGTACTGAAATTGACCTCTTTTTTCCTCCAAACTGACAAGTATGGACACCGCCAGAAATACTGTAGGAGTTAGTTCCCTTTGCTCGTGGTCCATGCATGCTAAGGAACGTAGAAACTGTTTTAATGAAACAAATTTCTGGCACATTAGCTGAGTGGTTTAAGCGTTGGACTTTCAAACTAGGGTTCCCAGGTTCGATTCTCAGTAATGGCTCCTGGTGGGTAAAGGGTGGAGATTTTTCCGATCTCCCAGGCCAACATCTGTGCAGACCTGCATGTGCCTGAACTACCCCCATCATGTGGATACGCAAGCAGAAGATTAAACACACACATTAAAGATACTGTAATCCATGTCAGTGTTCCGTGGGTTATGGAAACAAGAACATACCCAGGATGCAAACCACCAAAAATGGACAATGGCTGGCTACATGGTGAGATAAGAATGATCATGCACGTAAAAGCCGGCGCGTGTACATACAAGTGAACGTGGGAGTCGCAGCCCATAAACAAAGAGGAAGAAGAAGAAGAAGATGCCAAACAAATGGTCGGGTGCAGGGTTCACTGAGTTGAACATGTCATTGACGGGCGCAATAGCCGAGTGGTTAAAGCGTTGGACTGTCAATCTGAGGGTTCCGGGTTCGAATCACGGTGACAGTGCCTGGTGGGTAAAGGGTGGAGATTTTTACGATCTCCCAGGTCAACATATGTGCAGACCTGCTAGTGCCTGAACCCTCTTCATGTGTATACGCAAGCAGAAAATCAAATACGCACGTTAAAGATCTTGTAATCCATGTCAGCGTTCGGTGGGTTATGGAAACAAGAACATACCCAGCATGCACACCCCCGAAAACGGAGTATGGCTGCCTACATGACAGGGTAAAAACGGTCATACACGTAAAAGCCCACTCGTGTGCATACGAGTGAACACAGAAGAAGAAGAAGAAGAACATGTCATTGTTTATTGTCTACAGGTGACCGGTTCATGGTGGGGGTGGAGCGAACACAGTCCACGATGGGCACGGTGGGGGTGAAGTGGGTGATAGAGGGACTGAACGGCCTGCAGCCTCACCTAGGCTTCCGCAACTTCACTGGGTCTCTCACCTTTCTACCTGTGAGTACCTGGGGGAGTGGTGGTGGTGGTGGTGTGTGTGAATAGAATAGAATAGATTTTATTGTCATAAATGAATGAACGAATGAAAAAACACACAATCAATCAGTTAATGCAGTAAATTGCAGCAGCATTCATAAACAAATTTTCCCAATCTTGTTTGTATATATTCATCATCTGTTAGCATCACCTGACTGGGAATATGTCCTGTGTTATTCGAATTTTGAATATCCTTTAAAAATTGTTGCCTTAAGGTTTTTATATTTAATGTGTGTATGTGTGTGTGTGTGTGTGTGTGGGGGGGTTGTGTATGTGTGTGTGTAGGTGTTTAGTGAATTAGTGTGTGTGTGTGTGTGCGTGTATGCATGTGTATTTACTCAGTGTGTATGTGTTTACTCAGTGTGTGTGTGTGTTTGTGTGTGTAGACAATAGGCAATTTATAGGTTTTGTAGCTGCAGTGTTGTTGTTTTTTCCAGGAGTCTGGTTCCCACAATTTAAGTTTTAGCCGTAGCCTTTATTCATTTGTGGGTTTTCCCTGTTTGCACCATATTGTGCCCCAAGAAATATACAGAAAAAGCTCTCAAACAGTATCACCCATGACTAGAGAAAAACGATAAAAAAACAACAACATGAAAATATTTTGAGCTTTTACAAATAAAACCAATGAAAAGAAAATGCAGTTTATGACTAAACTTTAATGCTTTTGTTGTGAATTTGTCAGTTGGAACAGATGTGGCTGTAAGTTTTAAGATATTTTGCACCTGAGGGAGTTTTTTTTTCTTCTTAATTTGACGGAATTTGTTTTTGTTCTAGGGTGAGAGTGAAAAGACGATCACATTTGATGTTCTGTCTGATGATACACCTGAGATAAAGGAGGAGTATTTGCTGAAACTGAAGGATATCACAACAGATGGTGAGGTCGTTAACACCACTACTTTCATTCTTACCTTTCCGCTTGATTACTTACCTGTGTGATGTTTATAGTCTCTGTTTTAACCTGTGTTATGTGTGTCTTCTCTTTCTGTCTTTATCTGTGTGTGTGTGTGTCTGTTTCTTTCCTGTCTGGATTTTTTGTTTAAGTCTTTTCCTTAATTCTTTTCTTTATCCGTGTGTGTGTGGTAACATATATTCCGTGCAAGTGTGCATGCTTAAGTGTGTGTGTTTGTGGATGTGTGTATGTGTGTGGATGTGGTGTGGTGTGTGTGTGTGTGTGTGTGTGTGTGTGTGTCTGTGTGTGTCTGTGTGACTGAGTGAGTGAGTGAGTGAATGTGTGAGTGGATGTTGGTGTGGGTGTAGATGGATGTGCACAAGCCTGACAATTGTTCATGCATGCACGCTGACTCGGGAAGAGAAGGAGAGAAACATGGCTTGTGCTGCATTTCTAAGGGCGTATGTACTTGTTTTCTTTTGCTACAGGTGTGCATACTTGCTTGACATTTCTTCCAGAAACATGTGCTTGATTAACATTCCTACAGGTGTATCACTTGTTTCTTTCTTTCTTTCTTTCTTTTTTTTTTGTGGTACAGGTGCATGCACAGGTTTTGCATTTCCTATAAGCTCTTTAGCTTGAATGTTGCATTTCCAACAGATGTGTACACAAAGGTTTGTGTTCCCTGCAGATGTGTGTGCTTGGTGTTTGTACAGTTCCCGCAGGTGTGTGTGCTTGGTGTACCGTACAGGTGTTTGTTTGGTGTTCTCTACAGGTGTGTGTGCTTGGTGTTCCCTGCAGGTGTGTGTGTTTGGTGTTTCCTGCAGGTGTGTGTGCTTGGTGTACCGTACAGGTGTTTGTTTGGTGTTCTCTACAGGTGTGTGTGCTTGGTGTTCCCTGCAGGTGTGTGTGCTTGGTGTACCATACAGGTGTTTGTTTGGTGTTCTCTACAGGTGTGTGTGTTTGGTGTTCCCTGCAGGTGTGTGTGCTTGGTGTTTCCAGGTGGGTGTGCTTGGTGTTTCCAGGTGTGTGTGTTTGGTGTTTCCAGGTGTGTGTGCTTGGTGTTTCCAGGTGTGTGTGTTCCCTACAGGTGTGTGTGTTTGGTGTTTCCAGGTGTGTGTGTTCCCTACAGGTGTGTGTGTTTGGTATTTCCAGGTGTGTGTGTTCCCTACAGGTGTGTGTGCTTGGTGTTTCCAGGTGTGTGTGTTCCCTACAGGTGTGTGTGTTTGGTGTTTCCAGGTGTGTGTGTTCCCTACAGGTGTGTGTGTTTGGTATTTCCAGGTGGGTGTGCTTGGTGTTTCAAGGTGTGTGTGTTCCCTACAGGTGTGTGTGTTTGGTGTTCCCTACAGGTGTGTGTGTTTGGTGTTTCCAGGTGTGTGTGTTTGGTGTTTCCACAGGTGTGTGTTTGGTGTTTCCAGGTGTGTGTGCTTGGTGTTTCCAGGTGTATATGCTTGGTGTTTCCAGGTGTATGTGCTTGGTGTTTCCAGGTGCTTGGTGTTTCCAGGTGTGTGTGTTTGGTGTTTCCAGGTGTGTGTGCTTGGTGTTTCCAGGTGCTTGGTGTTTCCAGGTGTGTGTGTTTGGTGTTTCCAGGTGTGTGTGTTTGGTGTTTCCAGGTGTGTGTGCTTGGTGTTTCCAGGTGTGTGTGTTTGGTATTTCCAGGTGTGTGTGCTTGGTGTTTCCAGGTGTGTGTGCTTGGTGTATCCAGGTGTGTGTGCTTGGTGTTTCCAGGTGTGTGTGTTTGTTGTTTCCAGGTGTGTGTGTTTGGTGTTTCCAGGTGGGCGTGCTTGGTGTTTCCAGGTGTGTGTGCTTGGTGTTTCCAGGTGTGTGTGCTTGGTGTTTCCAGGTGTGTGTGTTTGGTGTTTCCACAGGTGTGTGTGCTTGGTGTTTCCAGGTGTATGTGTTTGGTGTTTCCAGGTGTGTGCTTGGTGTTTCCAGGTGTGTGTGCTTGGTGTTTCAAGGTGTGTGTGTGCTTGGTGTTTCCAGGTGTGTGTGCTTGGTGTTTCAAGGTGTGTGTGTTCCCTACAGGTGTGTGTGCTTGGTCTTTCCAGGTGTGTGTGTGTTCCCTACAAGTGTGTGCTTGGTGTTTCCAGGTGTGTGTGTGTTCCCTGCAAGCGTGTGCTTGGTGTTTCCAGGTGTGGGCGTCACAGGGGCAGCTGTCATCAGCCCCCAGAAAGGCACGGCCAGCATCACCATCGAGGGCAGCAACGACCCACACGGTGTGGTTCAGTTCTCCTCCACCTCGCTGTTTGTCGACGTGGCAGAGGATGCGGGCTTTGTGAGGCTGCAGGTTGACCGCAAGTTTGGTGCTATAGGTATGTGGTGCAGTGTCTGTTGTTGTGTGGCTTAGGCATCTGGTGCTATAGGAATATGGTGCAGTGTCTGTGTTGTGTGAATTAGGAATTTGGTGCTGTAGGAATGTGGTGCAGTGTGTGTATCTTTGGCATTTGGTGCAGTAGGTATGTGGTGTAATCTTTGTGTGGCATCTTAGGCATTTAGTGGTCTAGGAATGTGGTGCAGTGTTGCGTGGCTTAAATATTTAGTGCTATAGGTGTGTGGTGCAGTGTTTGTGTTGTGTGTCTTAAGCATTTGGTGCTATAGGTGTGTGGTGCAGTGTTGTGTGGCTTCGATATTTGATGCAATAGGTGTGTGGTGCAGTGTTGTGTGGCTTCGATATTTGATGCAATAGGTATGTGGTGCAGTGTTGTGTGGCTTGGTCATTTGGTGCAGTAGGTATGTGGTGCAGTGTTGGTGTTGATACATTGTCTCAGGAAATAGAAAGCAAAATTTCATGCAGAGAACTCTGTTTTGATTAATATACAAAACCACCAAAATACCATTCTTTACCGTACCGTACTGTACCCTACCATCCCATGCTATACCATACCATACCATCCATATAGGAAAGTACATAATAAGCTTCAAACATTCTGGTAAAAAAAAAAAAAGAGGAAGAGTAAAAGAACAATGTATTTTGAAAGGAGATCTTGCAAATAAAGATTTTTTTTTTCACACAAATGTCTACACCTCTCTCTCTCTTTTTTGTGATGATTTAGTTAAGTAGTTGTCTTTCCATACATATTTGTGTATTTTGTTGTGATATCATTGCATTTGGTCCTACCTTTTCAAATGTTATATATTGGTGGTTGAGGAAAATTCTGCATCAGAATGTTGATGGGATGCAGATATTTAGGAAAGAGAGAGAGAGAGAGATTGAAATATCTGGTATTAGTTTATGTGTGAAATACCTGGTATTAGTTTATGTGTGAAATATCTGGTATTAGTTTATGTTACAGTTTCAGTTGACATCATTTTTGTTTGATTTTTATCAGTCAGATTAGCCTCAAACAGTGTCATTTGATTAATGTTTTTGCTCACACACAGTATTTTACCTTTCAGTTTGAAAACAGGTAAAGTGTTCCATGCAAACAGGTACGGTGCGGGTGACCTACCAAGTGGTGGAGGGTGCCATTTCTGAGCTGAACGCCAACTTGAGACGGGCCAGTCAGGGTCAGGACTTCAGGTCGGTCACCAGCGGTTCGGTCAGTATACCTGGGGGGTTCACCTCCGCAACGATTTCCGTCGCCATCGTCAACGACATGAATCCGGAGATTGATGAGGTATTCCTGGTACGACTGTTGTCGGTGTCGCTGGTGGGGTCTGGGGATGAAGCCTCACCACCTGTGCTGGCGGCAAGCGGGACAGAGGCGGAGGTGAAGATTACAGCCAACGATGGGGCCCAAGGGGTGCTGGAGTTCGCTTCCCAGTCAAGGAGGTATGTGGTGCTCTGAATGTGTGGAGGAGCGTTTGATTGCTAAAGCATGAAGGAGTGTTTTATTTTGAGCTTGGAGTGGGTTTGTTTGTGTGTGTGTGTGTTTGAGTATTGTCATTGAATATTGGAAAGTTTGTGTGTGTGTGTGTGTGTGTGTGTTGGGAATTTTTGATGAGCATAATATGGGAATGAATGTAGTGGTGAATTTGTGAATGGATGTGTATGGGAGTCCCATGAACAGGCACTGGAGTAGTGTGACAGTGTGCAGGAATGTTGTTGGTGACTTAGCAGTAAACATCTGTTACTTCTCACTCAGTCCTTTGTTATCATCTTGTCCTCATTTGGGTACTTTTTCCCCCCACCCAAGTCTCATTTGGATCCCCCCCACCCCCTTTTTTTTATAGATTTTTTTAATACCATTTTCAGGTTTATATCCGTTATGTTTCATCCAGTCCTCATTTAAATCTGGTGTTATTCAATATTTTCACTTTTTTTTTTTAACCAACCCTTACCTCATTCATATCCATTATTTTCCTTCCAGTCCTTACTCAAATCCATTATTTTTTTGTTCACTCCTCTTGTAGATCCATTATTTTTCACCATGTCCTCATGTAGGTCATTATTTTCATCTAGTCCTTATTAAGGTACACACACACACACACACACACACACACACACACACACACACACACACACACACATATATATATATATGCATATGTGTGTATATATATATATATATATATATATATAGAGAGAGAGAGAGAGAGAGAGAGAGATACAATGTTCTCATTTGGATCTGTTACTTTTCAGCCTGTCATGATTGATATGTCAGAGTATTCCATTGTTACAGTACCTCTTTGTAAAAGACTACCGTCAGACACCCATCCATACCAACTTGAACTTCAGGACATATGTGCCAACAGGTTGTTCAACTCAACACACTGCACACGTACCTGTGTGTTCTGTGAGTCAGTGTGCAGGGTTACAGTACCTCTTTGTAAAGACTACCATTAGACACCCATCCATACCAACTTGAACTTCAGGACATATGTGCCAACAGGTTGTTCAACTCAGCACACTGCACACGTACCTGTGTGTTCTGTGAGTCAGTGTGCAGGTTAACGAAGCCACTCCCATGGTGACCCTGACCATCCTGCGAAACGGGACCTTCGGACAGGTGTCTGTCGCCTATTACGCCAGGAGCATCACACAGGAGACGCTGCCTGGGACTGATTACAGACTGGACCCTGGGGTTGAGTATTTTGTCGCTGTTGTTGTTGTCGCTGTTGTTGTTGTTGTCATCATTGTTGGTGGTGGTGGTGGTGGTGTTGTTGTTGTCGTTGTTGTCGTTGTCGTTGTTGTTTGGTGTTGTCATTGTTCGTGTTGTTGTCATTGTTGTTGGTGTTGCTGTCATCGTTGGTGTTGCTGTTTTTGTTGTCGTCATCGTTGTTCTGGTTATTGTCGTCATTGTTGTTGTCGTTGTTGTCATCGTTGTTGTTGTTGTGGTTGTCGTTGTTGGTCTTGCTGTTGTTGTTGTTGTTCTTGTTGTTGCATTTATGTAAATTCTCCGTAAATCTCTCTGTTGTTGTTGTTGTTGTTTTGTCAATGCTGATGTTGTTGTTCTTGTTGGTGCATAATATAAATTCTCTGTAAATCTCTCTCTGTTGTTGTTGATGATGCTGATGTTGTTGTTCTTGTAGTTGCATTTATGTAGATTTTTTGTTAATCAATCTCTCTCTCTCTCTCTCTCTCTGTGTCCGTTTTCTTTCAAAATAGAATGTATGGTTTATTTGTGTTTGCATTTGTATACTCATGGATGCATGGCTTGTTTCTCACTGAGCACACACACACATGTTCACACACATGCTCACAGACACTGACATTCTCTCTCTCTCTCTCTCTCTCTCTGTCTCGTCGCTGCGTGATCACCATATTGTGTACTTTTGACCTCTTTCTAGGGACTGGAGGCCTGGAGATTAAAGTTTTTGTTCTTGTCCTTGTTCTCTCTCTCTCATTGTTCTTGTTCTTTCTCTCTCTCTCTCTCTCTCTCTCTCTTGATGTAATGCTTTTCAGCTTGTACCAGTGGGTGAAGAGAATGAATGAATGAGTTGCCTCTGTTTTGTTCTGTCAGCTGAGAAGCCTTGATTTACTGCATTTTATGCTTGTTTGCTGAATGCTTTTTTGATATCACTTTAATTCTGTTTCCGAGAGTGTGGGTGGGTTGGTGGGGTGAAGTGTGTGTGTGTGTGTGTGTGTGTGTGTGTGTGTGTGTGTGTGTGTGTGTGTGTGTGTTTCTCAGTATGTGCATGCATACTTTTATGGATCTGTATGATGTGCACGATTTTGCATATAGTCAGTTGCATGTATGTGCATACCCACACATCTCTGTATGTGCCTGTGAGCTTTATCTTCTCGAGTGGTTTTGTTTTGTTTCCTTGTCTGATGTAAGTAAAAATGGAAAGACATTCCAAGACAGAAAGGAAGAAAGATGTGAGCTTTATGACTATGCTATGTGTACAGTTGCATGTATTCACATACGCGTTGATATGTATGTGCAGGAGCTGGTGTTTGCACCTGAAGAGAGTCATAAGTTCCTCCAGATTGAAATCATCGACGATAATCTTCCTGAACCACATGAGCAGTTTGAGATTGTGCTGTCCGCACCAAAACATGGTGCTACGCTGGGGCAGAACATTAGAGGTCATTATTAATGTTATTATTGTTGTCATTATTGTGATGATGATGTTCATGATGATTATGATAATCAAAATGATAACGGTAATAATGATGATCAGTAATAGTAGTAGTAGTAGTAATAGTAGTAGTAGTAATAATAATAATAATAATAATGATGATGATGATGATAATAACAACAATGATAATAATGATAGTAATGATGATAATGATAATAATAATAATGAAAAATAAATAATGATGATAATAATTATGATCATGATGATAATAATAATAATAATTATTATTATTATTATTATTATTTGTTGATTATTTGCTGGATGTTATTGATGATGATGATGATGATGATAATAATTATTATTATTTGTTGCATTATTTGCTGCATCAGTCATGTTGTACAAATTGATGATGGCCGACGGGCGCAATAGCCGAGTGGTTAAAGCGTTGGACTTTCAATCTGAGGGTCCCGGGTTCGAATCACGGTGATGGCGCCGGGTGGGTAAAGGGTGGAGATTTTTATGATCTTCCAGGTCAACATATGTGCTGACCTGCTAGTGCCTGAACCCCCTTCGTGTGTATATGCAAGCAGGAGATCAAATACACACGTTAAAGATCCTGTAATCCATGTCAGCGTTCGGTGGGTTATGGAAACAAGAACATACCCAGCATGCACACCCCCGAAAACGGAGTATGGCTGCCTACATGGCGGGGTAAAAACAGTCAGACACGTAAAAGCCCACCTGTGTGCATACGAGTGAACGCAGAAGAAGAAGAAGATGATGGCCAGATACAAAAAGGATCTCCTTTGTGGAGAACTGGTAAAGGGTAAACGTCACACAGGCAGAACAGACCCTATCTGCACTATTAAGATGTCCGCAGTAGCGATCTAAGACTCAAGGCTTTAAATGTCGCCCTGAACACCTTGCAAGCAGTAACCTCGGCATGATCAACCTGGAGGCAGAAAAGCCTCTCTCCAAGTTTGGAGAAGTGCTTGCTCGGTGTTTTGAGGTAAAAAGACTGTGGAGAAAGGCGTGAAAGGCGGACAGACCGACCAGTTTCAGACTTCGCCCGTGTGAGAGAGGGACTGTCACTCCCATATTGGCCTGGCCAGCCACACCTCGACACTGTATCATAGAGGGACTGTCACTCCCATACTGGCCTGGCCAGCCACACCTCGACACTGTATCATAGAGGGACTGTCACTCCCATATTGGTCTGGCCAGCCACACCTCGACACTGTATCATAGAGGGACTGTCACTCCCATATTGGTCTGGCCAGCCACACCTCGACACTGTATCATAGAGGGACTGTCACTCCCATACTGGCCTGGCCAGCCACACCTCGACACTGTATCATAGAGGGACTGTCACTCCCATATTGGTCTGGCCAGCCACACCTCGACACTGTATCATAGAGGGACTGTCACTCCCATATTGGTCTGGCCAGCCACACCTCGACACTGTATCATAGAGGGACTGTCACTCCCATATTGGTCTGGCCACACCTCGACACTGTATCATAGTGACTGTCACTCCCATACTGGCCTGGCCAGCCACACCTCGACACTGTATCAGTCACCACCCAGTGCACAGCCCCCTTGACTCCCATAGACGTATTACGTATGTGCATAGTGCCATCACTGATGACGTCATTAGAAAAAGGGAAATAGCTCTGGAAGGCTGAAAATTCATACAGTTTTATCTCGAGTGGTATTTCTCCAGACCATTTTCTCAGTTTTAGGCTTATTGTTTTGGATAATGTTTTATGACCTGAAACACCACTTTCTGCTGTTTTCCCCCCTGGCACTGAAGGGGTTTAACAGTCTCTTAATAGTCTCTCGAAACTGATGGATCCTTATATCTGTATCTGTCTATCTATCTATCTGTCTGTCTCTCTAGACAGACAGACAGATAGATAAATAGACAGATAGGCAGGTATTATGCGTTTCTATATAATTTTTTATGTATGTGTATGTACATGCATTATATGTATGCACACATATACATTCTCTTACATATATACATGCTCATTACTTACATGTACATACATAGACATGTACGTACATATTTACATGTACACATATTTGAACATATGCGTGCACACGCACACACACACACACACACACATACACACACATACACTTACACATACATACATACATACACACATACATATATACATACATACATACATATATGTATATATATATATATATATGCACATACACATATGCATACGCATCTTGCTGCAACACTTCTTGTCTCGTGCAGCCATTGTGACCATCCTGGCAAACGACGACTCGGCAGGCTTCGTGACCTTCGGCAGCCCTGCGAGGTTGGAGCTCCAGGAGCCAAGGGAGGGAAACGAGGCTGGAAGCAAGGCGGAGTTATCTGTGCAGCGAGGGCCGGGGATCTTCGGACGAGTGACGGTGCCGTTTGTCATCACCGATGTGTATGACACACCGACCACTGATGTGTCACCGTCCGCAGGAGTGGTGGAGTTTGAGGATAGGCAGGTGTGTGTTGTTGTTGTTGTTGTTCAGGTGTGTGTTGTTGTTGTTGTTCAGGTGTGTGTTGTTGTTGTTGTTTTGGTGTGTTGTTGTTGTTTTGGTGTGTGTTGTTGTTGTGGTGTGTGTTGTTGTTTTGGTGTGTGTTGTTGTTGTTCAGGTGTGTGTTGTTGTTGTTCATGTGTGTGTTGTTGTTGTTGTTCAGGTGTGTGCTGTTGTTGTTTTGGTGTGTGTTGTTGTTGTTGTTGTTTTGGTGTGTGTTGTTGTTGTTCAGGTGTGTGTTGCTGTTGTTGTTCAGGTGTGTGTTGTTGTTGTTTTGGTGTGTGTTGTTGTTTTGGTGTGTGTTGTTGTTGTTGTTTTGGTGTGTGTTGTTGTTGTTCTGGTGTGTGTTGTTGTTGTTGTTCAGGTGTGTGTTGTTGTTGTTGTTCAGGTGTGTGTTGTTGTTGTTCAGGTGTGTGTTGTTGTTGTTGTTCAGGTGTGTGTTGTTGTTGTTGTTCAGGTGTGTATTGTTGTTGTTCATGTGTGTGTTGTTGTTGTTTTGGTGTGTGTTGTTGTTTTGCTGTGTGTTGTTGTTGTTGTTGAGGTGTGTGCTGTTGTTGAGGTTGTTGATGTTGTTGTTGAGGTGTGTGTTGTGTTTGTTGTTGTTGAGGTGTGTTGTTGTTGTTGTTGTTGTTCAGGTATGTGTTGTGGTTGTTGTTCTGGTGTGTGTTGTGGTGGTGGTGGTTGTTCAGGTGTGTGTTGTTGTTGTTCATGTGTGTGTTGTTGTTTTAGTGTGTGTTGTTGTTTTGGTGTGTGTTGTTGTTGAGGTGTGTGTTGTGGTTGTTGTTGAGATGTGTGTTGTGGTTGTTGTTGTTGTTCAGGTGTGTGTTGTTGTTGTTCAGGTGTGTGTTGTAGTTGTTGTTCAGGTGTGTGTTGTTGTTATTCATGTGTGTGTTGTTGTTTTGGTGTGTGTTGTTGTTGTTGTTCAGGTATGTGTTGTTGTTGTTCAGGTGTGTGTTGTTGTTTTGGTGTGTGTTGTTGTTGTTGTTCATGTGTGTAGTTGTTGTTGTTCAGGTGTGTGTTGTTGTTGTTTTGGTGTGTTGTTGTTGTTGTTTTGGTGTGTGTTGTTGTTTTGGTGTGTTGTTGTTGTTTTGGTGTGTGTTGTTGTTGTTCAGGTGTGTATTGTTGTTGTTCATGTGTGTGTTGCTGTTGTTGTTCAGGTGTGTTTTGTTGTTGTTGTTCAGGTGTGTGTTGTTGTTTTGGTGTGTGTTGTTGTTGTTGTTTTGGTGTGTGTTGTTGTTGTTCAGGTGTGTGTTGTTGTTGTTCATGAGTGTGTTGTTGTTGTTGTTCAGGTGTGTGTTGTTGTTGTTGTTCAGGTGTGTGTTGTTGTTGTTCATGTGTGTGTTGTTGTTGTTTTGGTGTGTGTTGTTGTTCAGGTGTGTGTTGTTGTTGAGGTGTGTGTTGTAGTTGTTGTTAAGGTGTGTGTCGTGGTTGTTGTTGTTCAGGTGTGTGTTGTGGTTATTTTTCAGGTGTGTATTGTTATTGTTGTTCAGGTGTGTGTTGTTGTTGTTTTGGTGTGTGTTGTTGTTGTTGTTGAGGTGTGTGTTGTGGTTGTTGTTGTTGAGGTGTGTGTTGTGGTGGTTGTTGTTGAGGTGTGTGTTGTGGTTGTTGTTGTTGAGGTGTGTGTTGTGGTTGTTGTTGTTGAGGTGTGTGTTGTGGTTGTTGTTGTTAAGGTGTGTGTTGTGGTTGTTGTTGTTCAGGTGTGTGTTGTGGTTGTTGTTGTCCAGGTGTGTGTTGTGGTTATTGTTCAGGTGTGTGTTGTTGTTGTTGAGGTGTGTGTTGTTGTTGTTGAGGTTGTTGATGTTGTTGTTGAGGTGTGTGTTGTGTTTGTTGTTGTTGAGGTGTGTTGCTGTTGTTGTTGTTGTTGTTGAGGTATGTGTTGTGGTTGTTGTTCTGGTGTGTGTTGTGGTGGTGGTTGTTGTTCAGGTGTGTTGTTGTTCATTGATTTTGCGTCTTTTCACTAAGAGTGATATCAGACAGGGGAAAAAAGAGATGGGGAGGGAGGGCTGCTCTGGAGGCCCAGGGGTGTTTTGGACTTGTAGAGTCTTTAGTTATCTGTCTGTGTGTGTGTGTGTGTGTTTGTGTGTGTGTGTGTGTGTGTGTGTGTGTGTGTGTGCATGCATACTTGTATTTATCTATGAATATATTGTACAAGTACGTACATGCATGCACATGTCTGTGACTCTGTGTGTGTGTGTGTGTGTTCGTATGCATACATATATTTATCTGTGAATATTTGTATATGTAATATGCATGTAGATGTCTCTATGGCTCTGTGGTGTGCGTGTGTGTGTATGCGTGCGTGTGTGCGTGCGTGCGTGCGTGCGTGTGTGTGTGTGTGTGTGTGTGTGTGTGTGTGCATCTGTGAATATGTGTATGAGTACATATAAATGTGTGTGTGTTTGTGTGTGCGTGTGTGTTTGTTCACACACATAGGCATTCATACATGTATTTATCTGTGAACATGTGTGTGAGTGCGTTCATGCATGTACATGACATGTCTATGAATTTGTGTGCTTAAGTAAATACATGAATATATGTTTAGTACATGTCCATAGAAGTATTCACACTGTTCTCAAGTGCATATCGTTAAAGGCAAATGTGACATTGTATTATTGCATACTTTGACTGTGACACAGGGCCTTGCAGTGATTGAATTAACAGCCGTCGATGATGATGACCCAGAGGCAGAAGAAGTCTTCTTCGTGAAGCTTCGAACTCCAGACAATGGAGCCCAGTTGGGAAACACAACCACTGCCACAGTGATTGTTCGGCAGAGTGATTCCCCTTTTGGGCTGTTTCAGATCTATCCCGCTGACACAAGGTTTGGATGTTTGAAAAGGATGATCGTGTGTGTGTGTGTGTGTGTTCCCTGTTTGTTCAATAGTTAAGTGTGGGTGTGTGTGTGTTCCCTGTTTATTCTTTAGTTGAGTGTCTCTATGTGAGGTTGAGAGAGTGTGTGTATGTGTTCCCTGTTTGTACTTTAGTTGAATATCTGTGTGTGTGTTTGCGTGAGTGTGTGTGTATGTGTGTGTGTGTGTGTGTGTGTGTGTGCAAGTGTGTGTGTGTTCACCATTTGTTCTTTAGCATGTCTGTGTGTGTGTGTGCGCGCGTGTGCGCATGTGACTCTATATGTGTCTGTGCGCATGTATGTGTGAAGCTGGGCTTACACAACCAACACAACAAAATACTGAACACAGCGTTCTCACGAACTGTGCTCAGACTGTCCACCCTGGACGTGGAGGAAGACGTGGGAACGATCCCTCTGGAAGTGACGCGCACGAAAGGCCAGCAGGGGCGTGTCAGCGTCGACGTGGTGACGACCTCCGTCGGCGCCACCTATCTCCCCAGCCTCACCGACCTCATCCTGGCGGAGCTGCAGACAGTCCCGGCAGCCAGGGTCAGTGCCTGGCACCTGGTGGAGGCAGGGGAGGCCACTTTTGTGCTGATGCTGACGTCGCTTGCTGCGACGGAGCAGCTGAGGGACCTGTTGCCCGAGGGCAGCCCTGTGGGGACTGGGCAGAGCGTGCTGTTCCGATGGCAAGGGGAGCTGACCTATCTGAAGGTGAGGGCCATCGTGATGGTGGTGATGATAGTGGTGATGATAGTGGTGGTGATGATAGTAGTGATAGTGATTATAATAATGATAACTGTTATTATCGTTATCATAATGTGGGGTACTTCTGAAGGGAAGGTAGACAATGATAAACCACACCTGTAGGATACAGTCATCACATGTGGGGTACTTCTGAAGGGAAGGTAGACAATGATAAACCACACCTGTAGGATACAGTCATCACATGTGGGGTACTTCTGAAGGGAAGGTAGACAATGATAAACCACACCTGTAGGATACAGTCATCACATGTGGGGTACTTCTGAAGGGAAGGTAGACAATGATAAACCACACCTGTAGGATACAGTCATCACATGTGGGGTACTTCTGAAAGGAAGGTAGACAATGATAAACCACACCTGTAGGGTACAGCTATCACATCACATGTGGGGTGCTTCTGAAGGGAAGGTAGACAATGATAAACCACACCTGTAGGATACAGCCATCACACCACATGTGGGGTGCTTCTGAAGGGAAGGTAGACAATGATAAACCACACCTGTAGGAAACAGTCATCACACCACATGTGGGGTGCTTCTGAAGGGAAGGTAGACAACGATAAACCACACCTGTAGGGTACAGCCATCACATGTGGGGTACTTCTGAAGGGAAGGTAGACAACAGTAAACCACACCTGTAGGGTACAGTGATCACATGTGGGGTACTACTTAGGGGATGATGTGTGTATACTGAAATGAATGAATGCTTACATGCCAGAATCGCCTCGAAGTGAACAGACAATAAACGAGTGAGAAGAAGGGAATGAATGTCATAATCGAACAACATTGTATACTTTTTTCTGAGCGTGTGTGGACTTTTTTTTCTCTTCCCCCCCCCCTCCTCCCAGACACTAACAACAGATGGTGCCACAGCAGCCGATTCGTTCAGCGTTGGGAACAAGACGTTCTTCGTCGTCGCCAACAGCGGAAAGGAGGGGGCTCGAGAAGTGCAGTCCGTTGTGTACCGCCTGGATCCTGATGAGGGCAATGTGGAAGCGGTCAGTAGTGCTGTGACACAGGGGAATGTGTCGTGAACATGTTATGAATGTGTAGTGAATGTGTTATGAATGTGTAGTGAATTGTATAACGAATGTGCGGTGAAACTGTTGTGAATATGTTATGAATACACATACTTGTTGCACGCACACACTCGCATGCATGCATGTGCACATGCACACACACACACACACACACACACAGACACTCTCTCTCTCACACACACACATGCAGGCATGAACACAAACAAATATCTGATTCTTTACACACAAAGTCATGTTTGCATACACATGCATGCACACATTCAGACACACACAGAGACAAAAGACATACAGACACACACATAAACACACACACACAAACAAACACAGATACACACACAGGCACAGACACACACACACACACACACACACACACACACACACACACAACCACACACAACCACACACACACACGCACACCCTGAACACCCCCCACACAACCACACTCAGTCATCAAAACTCTATCCCCCCATTCCCCCCCCCCCCCCCAACTCTCACAGGTGCAAGGTTTAACAACCCACGGAGCCACAGATGTGAAACACTTTGTGCACAACAATCAGCTTTACCTGGCTGTCACAAACGCTCTGGATGACGACAGTCGCTCCGACATCGAGTCATTCATCTTCACCTGGAGCACAGTCACGCAGAAGTTCAGCCCCTCTCCCAGTCAGCAGATTCCCACGCTCTACGCCAGGGCGGTGGAGGTGTTCGTCATCAGTGACGTCGTGTACATGGCCGTCGCAAACTATTACGACAGAGAGTCCAGCTCATATGAAATTCAGTGAGTTTGGTTTCTGCGTGTTTTGTGTCAGTGAGAATGGTTACGATGTTGTGTACATAGGTGTTGTTAACTATTACGACAGAGAGTCCAGCTCATGAAATTCAGTGAGTTTGGTTTCTGCATGTTTTGTGTCAGTGAGAATGGTTACGATGTTGTGTACATAGGTGTCGTTAACTATTATGACAGAGAGTCCAGCTCATATGAAATTTGGTGAGTTTCATTTCTGCATGTTTTGTGTCAGTGAGTAGGGTTACGATGTTGTGTACATGGCCGTCACTAACTATTACGACAGAGAGTCCAGCTCATATGAAATTCAGAGAGTTTGTTTTCTGCGTATTTTGTGTCAGTGAGTTTGGTTACGATGTTGTGTACATGGGTGTCATTAACTAATTATGACAGAGAGTCCAGCTCATGAAATTCAGTGAGTTTGGTTTTCTGTGTGCTTCGTTTCAGTGAGTTTGGTTATGATGTTGTGTACATGGCTGTTGCTAACTATTATGACAGGGTGGCTTGTAAGGAATTCAGTGAGTTTGGTTTCTGTATGTTTCGTATCAGTAAGTTTGGTTTTTGTGTGTTTCGGTTCAGCGAGTTTGGTTTTTGTGTGTTTCGGTTCAGCGAGTTTGGTTTTCGTGTGTTTCGGTTCAGCGAGTTTGGTTTTTGTGTGTTTCGGTTCAGCGAGTTTGGTTTTTGTGTGTTTCGCTTCAGCGAGTTTGGTTTTTGTGTGTTTTGATTTGATGAGTCTACTGTTGTGGCGTTCAGTGACTGTGACTGAAGAAAAAAGGTTGATGACTGTGTCAGTTTATTTGAAATTGAGTGAGTAGAATTTGTCGATTGTTATGGTATGCATTTATATGGAAACTATTTTCATTGCTAATGTATGACTTTTTCAACTCCTTGTTAAATAGTCCAGTTGGTTCGCTGTTATAGTTGTTAGTTTTTCATTAGAAATATGTTATATTGTTATGTTTTTTTTGTTTATTTTTTAAACAAAACTTAATAATTTTCACACACACACACTCACACACACACACACACACTTTCACTTACTCGTACGCGTACACAGTAATCCCCCCCCCCCCCCATCCCCCTCCTCCCACTCGCTTTTTTTCCTTCCCTTGTCTAATATCACTTACAGTGAAAAGACGTTAAACTAAAGAACGAACGAAACTATTTTCTTCTTTTTCTTTGTTCGTGGGCTGCAACTCCCATGTTCACTCACATACACACGAGTGGACTTGTGTGTGTATGACAATTTTGCTCCCACCATGTAGGTAGTCATACTCTGTTTCCATGGGGGTGCATGTGGCTATATTCTTGTTTCCATAATCCACCTAATGCTGACATGGATTACAGGATCTTTAATGTGCGTATTTGATCTTCTGCTTGCGTTTACACATGAGGGGGGGTTCAAGCACTAACAGGTCTACACATACATTGACATGGGAGATTGGAAACGTCTCCACTCATTACTAACCAGCAAAACAGCACAGCACAGCGCAGCACAACACAACAAAGCACAGCTTACCAAAACACAGCACAACATAGCAAAGCAAAGCACAGCACAGCAGAACACAGCACAGCACAACACAACACAACACAGTGCAGCACAGCACAGCACAGGAAAGCACAGCACAGGAAAGCACACCACAGCACAGCACAACACAGCACAACACAACACAACACAGCGCAGCACAGCACAGCACAACACAGCACAGCACAACACAGCACAGCACAGCACAGCTCAACATAGCACAGCACAGCAAAATACAGCACAGCACAGCAAAACACAGCACAGCACAGAAAAACACAGCACAGCACAGCACAACAAAACAGCACAGCACAGCAAAGCAAAACACAGCACAGCGCAGCACAACACAACAAAACAGCACAACACAGCACAGCACAGCAAAGCAACACAAAGAGCAGATACACGACCTGTGCGTTGACCCAAATATCCGGTCAGGCCTTGAGAGCCAATGGAAAAGTCGTGGGTTTGTTTCCCAACCTTCTGTCTGTGTATGGCTGACTGGACTGAAAGCAACGAAAGATAACGTACAGAAGAAACAAAATCCCAACCCAGGATCCAGAGTTGAACTTCCAGGCATAGTTTCACGCCATCTTTCTCAGCACAGCTGGTACAGGGAAGTCGTGGGTTAGTTCAGCTTTGAGTGAACAGCTGACAGAAGCATCAGTGCCACAGGCGCCCAACTTTGGTATTGTAACAGACTGTCAAAAAGTGAAGGGAGCTCTAGGCCAGTGTCATGGTTGAAACTAGGCCTTATTATCTTGATTTGAAATCAGAGACCTGTACCAAGGAATAAAGATTTCAAACCTTCTGCATGCTGATGCATTTTTTTTTTTTTTTTTACAGCTCTGTGGTGTACCGCAAGGAAGCGGATGGGTCGTTCGTTCAGCACCAGCGTCTGTCCTCCGCGGGGGCAACGGACGTTGCCTACTTTGCCGCCGGTGGGGGTCATTACCTGGTGGTGGCCAGCAACCGGCAGAATGCGATCAGCTCCCCTCAGACGTCGCACCTGTACCGCTGGGACAGCACCAGCCTCCTGTTTGTGCAGAACCAGACTCTGAGCACAACCAGGGTGTCTGCCATGAGAGTGCTCACCTTGCCGGATCAGACAGGTGAGGTCCGCTGTGAGAGTGTGTTCTCCTTGGAGGATTGTACAGGTAAGGTTGCTGAGAGAATGCTCACCTTATAGGATTATACAGGCTGTAACAATCATTAGAAGAGACGATAAATCGAGGTCCCGTATGCAGCATGCACTTAGCGCATGTAAAAGAACCCACAGCAACAAAAGGGTTGTCCTGGCAAAATTCTGTAGAAAAATCCACTCCCAATCGGAAAGCATAAAAAACTGCAGGCAGGAGGAAAAAAAAAAAAAAATGGGTGGTGCTCTCAGTGTAGCGACGCGTTCTTCCTGGGGAGAGCAGCCCGAATTTCACACAGAGAAACCTGTTGTGACAAAAAAATAAGTGCCGTAATACTTGTGGCCGAAGTCACATTACAGGAACACTCCAGTCAGACAATGTAACAGGGATTCAGTATTCTTCAAGTGAGAGAGAGAAAGAGAGAGAGAGTCCTTGTGCATAGGTGTGAATGCATGTCTGTAAGCATTCATGTGTGTGTGTGAGTGTGTGTGTGTGTGTGTGTGTGTGTGTGTGTCCTTGAACATAGGTTTGAGTGTGTATATAAGCATTTGGGGGGGTTTGGGTTGGGGGTTCTGTGTGTGTGTGTGTTGTGTGTGTTCACACACACACGTGTGTGTGTATGTGTGTGTGTGTGTAGCTGAGAGAGATAGATATAAATATAAAGATCACTTATTGTGTTATTTTACACAATAAATAACCAAACTGTGAAAACAAATGAAACATGATTCTTTTCACAGTGCTCCTGGCCATCGCCAACAGTGTCGGAGCGTCAAAGATCATGCGGTGGAACGTCGCCACCAGTCGCTTCGAGACTGCCTGGTCGGGGAAACCCTACCTTCTGCTGCAGCCAATGAACATCCAGCAACGGCAGAGAGCTCTGCCCCTATTGGCTACCGCTGACGTCATCACGCAAAACGACAGTGTCTTGTACCAGGTGGCACAGATCAGCGATGGGAGTGATTTTGTACAGAGGTTGGTTTTTAGCCGAAATAATGAGATTTGTGTGTGAAGCTTTCAGTTTTTGCAGCTTTCGTTCACCTTGCATTTTGCGAAGATGCCTTGATCCTGAGTGTAGCAAGTGATGTCAGTACAAAATTTAAGAGAAGCTTCTTCTTCCTCTGCGTTCACTCGTATGCACACAAGTGGGCTTTTACATGTATGACTGTTTTTACCCCGCCATGTAGGCAGCCATACTCCGTTTTCGGGGGTGTGCATGCTGGGTATGTTCTTGTTTCCATAACCCACCGAACGCTGACATGGATTACAGGATCTTTAACGTGCGTATTTGATCTTCTGCTTGCATATACACACGAAGGGGGTTCAGGCACTAGCAGGTCTGCACATATGTTGACCTGGGAGATCATAAAAATCTCCACCCTTTACCCACCAGGCCCCGTCACTGTGATTCGAACCCAGGACCCTCAGATTGAAAGTCCAACGCTTTAACCACTCGGCTATTGCGCCCGTCATTTAAGAGAAGCAACTCTTCACCCTTTCAGAGCAATTGTGAACGTTAATCAGTGGCCGTTTCAGTACATGAAATAACAGCAATAAAATACTACTACTAATAATGATGATAATTATTACCCTTTGCTTGCATGAATTGAAATAAAAGGAAAGAACAAATGGTTGCATATCTACACAACATTGTATACAGCTATTTCCATTTGGTGCCATTTAATTTTTCTTTTTCTTTTCTATTCATTTTATTTGTTTGTTGTTTTCTTCGTATGTTGGACATGTACTGCTGCCAAAAAGAAAATCTCTGTACCAAAGTATAGACAGTAAAGTTTGTATATTGTGTATTGTATTGTGAACATTCACAAAGATACAGAAAAAAAAAGAAAAAGAAAAAAGTACTCCCATGGATTGAAATATTCCTTCATACTAAAATATGTATAGTTTTGAGAAACTGTTTCAAATCATTGAGAAGGCAACCTTTTCAGCTGTGGGCTGTTCTTTTTCTTCTTCTTTTTTTCTCTCTGTATTTTCTGTGTATTTTCTATGCCATTTATTGTTCTTGTTGTTGTTGCCGTGCAAAGTGGGTTTTTTTCCCTGCTTTTTTCAGTCTTGTATTTCCTAGATTAGTTTATACGTTTTCTTTACGAGGGTAGGATGAAAACAGGCCGATAAGTGCCTATTCCTTTTCCCTCAATAAAAAAGTTTCGATTTCGATTTCGATTTCGATTTCTCTAAACAGGAGAGTGACACTGACCTTTGAACCCAACCAGAGGGTGCTTCACACCACGGTGGTGGTTCTTCAGGATGGTGCTCCGGAGGACACGGAATCATTTACCGTTGACCTCGTGAACCCGCAGAATGGTGCTGAAGTAGGCCCACAGGCGTCCGTCACCATCAACATCTTGTCCAACGACAACGCTCATGGCATTATTCAGTTTGCTCCTGTAAGTCTTTTGGTGGTTCGTAATGTGGAGAGGATTATGTGCCAAGAGTTTATTTTGAGTGGTGGTTTTTTGGGGTTTTTTTTTTAAATGATGTGTTTTTGTCATTATGTCTGTTTGTAAATGTTTGTTTATATTTAACTTAATTCTTTTTCACTCTGTGTGTGTGTGTGTGTGTGTGTGTGCGCGTGCATGCGTGTGTGTGCACGCGGGTGTGTGTCTGAATAGTTAATAATATGAAGCAAAAATTTCTTTTTACTCAGACATGCATACAAACATAAATACTTTTTTTAGTGTGTGTGCCAGTGTACCTTCAGGGTGTAGTTTGGTTTTTATTCACAACTATTGTATGATGTTTATCATATACAATGTATTTACATTAAGATATGGATTGACATCTTGGTCAGACCAGATTCCTGTGCACTTTAGTCAGAAATGTCTTGCAGTGTATCTCTGTGCCTGTGTGTGTGTGTGTGTCTCATACACACACAGAGGCAAAAGGTCACATGTATATACTGTACAAACAAATTTTTACAATACTGTGCCTTACTTTTCTTTTTCTCATCTCTTACAGCTTTTTGTCCGATTTTATTTTCACAGTCAAACAAAAATTATGAAACGTTTTTCATTAGATTTGCACTGTAAGCACAATTCCATCTTGATCAGAAGTTTTCAGTTTCTTGCTCAGAAATGAATCTCAACACACTGTCATACAAGAGCATAAGATCATGAATCATGAACATGGATGACTATCTTTTTTTCTCTCCCTTGCATGGAAGGTTATATATCCTCTTCAACATCATCACCATTGTGATGTAAAAAGTCATATATTACAATGAAAATATTACTTACGACACATTTGGTAATTTCAGTACAAGCATGGTAATAGTTTGCAAGGGTATTTTCAAAAAGGAAAAAAAAAAGAATTAAAAAAAGAAATTAAAAAACAGAACAAAAAACACAAAAGGACCACCAAACATCAAAAACAAACAGACAAACAAAAAAACAGCAAGAAAGGATTATCACCTACAATATGACACCTCGATTCCTAACTGGCTTTACACATTTGACAGTCAGTCAAGGATTATCACCTACAATATGACACCTTGATTCCTAACTGGCTTTACACATTTGACAGTCAGTCAAGGATTATTACCTACAATATGACACCTTGATTCCTAACTGGCTTTACACATTTGACAGTCAGATTACATGGGTCAAGGATTATCACCTACAATATGACACCTCGATTCCTAACTGGCTTTACACATTTGACAGTCAGATTACATGGGTCAAGGATTATCACCTACAATATGACACCTTGATTCCTAACTGGCTTTACACATTGGACAGTCAGATTACATGGGTCAAGGATTATCACCTACAATATGACACCTTGATTCCTAACTGGCTTTACACATTTGACAGTCAGATTACATGGGTCAAGGATTATCACCTACAATATGACACCTCGATTCCTAACTGGCTTTACACATTTGACAGTCAGATTACATGGGTCAAGGATTATCACCTACAATATGACACCTCGATTCCTAACTGGCTTTACACATTTGACAGTCAGATTACATGGGTCAAGGATTATCACCTGCAATATGACACCTTGATTCCTAACTGGCTTTACACATTTGACAGTCAGATTACATGGGTCAAGGATTATCACCTACAATATGACACCTTGATTCCTAACTGGCTTTACACATTTGACAGTCAGATCACATGGGTCACAGGAGATGTCAAAGAAATAAACACCTCCATTGCCACAAAGGTGATGTATGGTGATGCTGATCTGATAATTGTAAGTCGTCTGATTGCAATTATTAGATGACTGTGTCTGTTTCTGTGTGTGTGTAGGACTCTCTGGAAGTGTACACCAATGAAGTTGACGGCATGAACCATGTTGAGCTGCTCAGTGTGACCCGAAAAGGCGGCTCGTTTGGGCGGGTAGTTGTCAGATGGATCGCCACCGGCGACCATGACGGACTGAGGGATATCTCCCCACTCTTTGGAACGGTGAGTTATTATTTGACAAAAAACAAGAACGCCAGAGAATCGACAGACAGACAGAAAATACAAAAAAACTTAGCCGTATGAAGAGCACAGGAACAGGAGTCATAATGGCTGCCGGAAAAAGAGGGCGCTAGTCAGGGGGGGGTGGGGGGGGGCAAAGAGGAGGTTACCTACTTCCGGGAGGTTATCGGCCGTAGCTACTTTCGTTTTCTCCACATAGGCGGATAGTAGTTTGCACAGGACAGGAATGTCAGACCCCTGCTGGAGTCTGCACTAGTGGTTCACGGTAAGTATGTTACTTAAACATAATTTTAGATAGAAAATTTCCTTTTTCTCACTTGTGTGTAACAGTGAAATAAGTCTTGCAGTTTTACATACTGTATCTTCACTCCCCTTTTTTTTCTTTTTTTTATATTAATGTCTTTTTTTATCATCTGTTTTATTGAAATAAATCAAAGTATATAATTTTGATCTGGTATTTATACAATCTACATCACTGAGCGTATGATGTATCATAAGAGCTCAGACAATGTTATGCATGCGTTTGTTATGAATCAGTGTCCTTTGAAACATGGGAGCGTGTTTGAGAAAGGGTTAAGCATAATAGACACTCAAACATTTACAGGTGTGGACAAAAATTGTCCAGCCTCATGATTAGGCACAGCAGAAACCATGGAATCAATCCATGCCATCCTCTTACATAAGGTACAAGAACACTTTTATTTGACAAAGTTGCTGAAAAGAAGGCAACATATAAAACAGCACAGGCATTACATTCACAAACCGAAACAAAATTCAGTTTGGTGAGTTATGTTCTCGCGCGCATGCATTTGAGTTCGTGCGTGGGAGGGAGAACTTCTGAAAAATACAGATGGGCATTTGGGGAATTTCTAAAATGATTTTTGTCCTTTATTTTGCTTTGTTTTGGTATTAAGATATGGCACTTTGGTCCGGCAGCTTCTAGTGCTTCATGTGTCTCCAAAATGCGTTTCATTATCAATGAAATGGAAGCACGAGTCACTTCAGTGGTGTTCGGTAGTGCCTGTTCTGATTTAACTTGCGCTGGACACCACCTGATAAACCCGTTCTGATGACAATAATTGTTCGCTGCGGAGGAGGAATGAATGCCAGCGTTTGCTGGGCTCCAGACCTTGCAGCATGGCATTGCCCCAGGACCGCAGACCATAACTTTACAGTGCTACAAATCTCTGTCACTCCTATCCGTGCTTTATGGAGGGGACATTTCCTGGTGCTGCGATTGAGCTCTGAAGTGGTCTTTTGAAAGGTTTCTGGGATGCCAGACTTGAATTATTTCCTCCTTGTTGTTGCATATGTGGTTGAGCCCTGATTGTGTTGTGTATGCATCTGTGTGTGTGTGCGTGTATGTGTGTGTGTGTGTGTGTGTGTGTGTGTGTTTTAAATCATACCTTCCCTCAAATCAGAATTTCCTGGTGTTGCTCAGTTAATATTTTATTCAAATGGTTGCGAAAATGTCAGTACAACAAACAGTTAATCTGACAATAAATGGTTTCAGTCAGTCAGTGTTGAGTATGTGCTCATGTGTATGTGTGCATGTGTATGTGCATGTGCCATGAGCATATATGTGTGTGTGAATTGTTGGCATGAGTTTTTTCTCAGCAGCGGTAAGTGTTGGAGAATCATGATTTGAACAGACAGCAGATGTTGATCAAGTTATTCTTTTCGTGAAAAGTTACAGTTCAAATTCAAAGGCCAAAATTGTAAATTCATAATGATAAAAAAAGGAGAAAACTTATGATAATGATAATGATGATAATAATGGTGATGCTGCTGCTGCTGATGATGATATTAATGGTGATAATAATGTTGATGATGATGATAATGATAAAGAAAAATGAATAATGAAAAGTCTCAGACTTGATATATGTTGTGATACTGACCTTTTGGCCTGTGACCTCAAATTACAAAAGAGTTAAATTCATAGCATGCAAACGGCTTGAAGACTGGATTGGAGGCGCTGGTTCTTTTCACCCATGTGAGAATTAATTGTGTGTGTTTTTCTTCAGTTTAACGTCTATTCACTATAAGTGTTTTTAGATGGAAAGGAGTAAAGTAGTGTATAAAGGAAAGGGAATTAGTGTAAAAAAGAAAAGAAAAAAAAGTGCGTTATGTATCAGAGGAAAAGTATATTATAAGAAAAAGTCTAAAGAGGTTGTGGTGTGTATTGAATGAGTTGTTGTGGGAAGGAGAATATGTATATGCATATCAACAAGTATTAACCGACAACAATGTAAATATAAATAACAGTATTAAATATAATACATCAAAGGAGGATACCAACTGGACTGGAGTTTAAAATTTCTGAAAACATTCTAAGCAATGAATAATCATTCAAAATCTTTTCAGTGGCTAATGAAATATTGGAGGAAAAGTCATCAACTACATCTTTTGGAAGTAACTGTCTTATGCTTGGACAATGAATGAGTAGATGGCTTACAGTTATTTGCTTACTGCATATACATTTTATATTTTTAGAAAATTTAGTACGAAAGGCATTTAAACGAAGTCTATCCATTAGACTTGTATTTTGTCTTGAATGTGTGTGCATACATGCATGTGTGTGAGTATGGCAGATTCATGCAATGTAATCCCATTTTTTTTCTGATAACCTAGATTGCTCTGGTTTGTGGTCTGAACAAGCTGTCCTGTGCAAATGCAGGTCGAGTTTGGAAACAACGTCAATGAGTCAACAATCGCCATTACCATAATTGATGATTCGATTGCTGAGCTGGCTGAGGTGACCTACATCCAGCTGACAGAGATTGTCGATGATGGAACAGACCTGCAGTCTGGAGGGGCTCGGTTAGGTGAGAGGGACAGTGTGTGTGTGTGTGTGTGTGTGTGTGTGTGGTGTGTAGTGTGTGTGTGTGTGTGTGTGTGTGTGCGTGTGTGTGTGTGTGTGTGTGCGGTGTAGTGTGTGCGAGCGGTGTAGTGTGTTTGGGGGGGATAGGTTTGTGCATGTGGTGTGTGTGTGTGTGTGTGTGTGTGTGTGTTGGTGTGTGTGTGTTGTGTAGTGTGTGTGTGTGTTTGGTGAATGGTGTGTTTGGGGGGAGCGGTGTGTGCATCTGGTGTGTGTATGTGTGTGTGTAGTGTGTTTGGTGTGTTTTGGGAGGATAGGTTTGTGCATGTGGTGTGTGTGTGTGTGTGTGTGTGTGTGTGTGTGTGTGTGTGTGTGTGTGTGGTGTATGGTGTGTTTGGGGGGAGCGGTATGTGCATGTAGTGTGTGTGTGTGTGGTGTGTTTTGGGAGGATAGGTTTGTGCATGTGGTGTGTGTGTGTGTGTGTGTGTGTGTGTGTGTGGTGTGTAGTGTGATTGGGGGGAGCGGTGTGTGCATGTGGTGTGTGTGTGTGTGTGTGTGTGTGTGTGTGTGTGGTGTGTAGTGTGATTGGGGGGAGCGGTGTGTGCATGTGGTGTGTGTGTGTCTGTGGTGTGGTGTGTTTGGGGGGAGTGGTGTGTGCATGTGGTGTGTGTGTGTGTGTTGTTTGGGGGGAGTGGTGTGTGCATGTGGTGTGTGTGTGTGTGTGGTGTATGGTGTGTTTGGGGGGAGCGGTGTGTGCATGTGGTGTGTGTGTGTGTGTGATGTGTTTAAGGGGTGGGGGGTGGTGTTTGTGGTTTGTTTGTGTAAGTGTGTGTGTGTATACGTGTGTAAGTGTGCATGTGTGCGCATGTCTCTGCATGTGTGTGTGTGTGTGTGTCTGTGCATCCAAGTATGCATGTGTGAGGGAAAGGAGCATTCTTGAGAAACTGATGGCTTGATGTGAGGATCTACGTTGAACTGTTAGGCGTGTGTGTGTGGGGGTGCTGTTGTGTACCATGGTGCGGTGTGGTTGATGAAACATGGAAGGAGTGCTGTGGTGGGTGCGCTCTTCAGTACATGTAAAGGGCATGAGTACCCTTGCGACACATCGTTTTCGGCGAGATGTTTATTGTGTGTTTTCCGCCTTGTTTTTTGATGGTTTTCAGTCAGGCTGGGCTGTCTTGTCAGGAGTTTCACACTGTATGTTTATTCCTTCCTGTATGAAAGGGGAGGCAACACAGGCAAAAATAACCGTCCTCGCCAACGACTCCCCCTTTGGAGTGGTGTCATGGAGCAGTACGTCGCTCACGACCCCTGAGCCTGAAAACACAAATCGTGAGCTGACCCTTACGATCAGACGAGAGCAGGGTCTGAGAGGACAGCTGAGGGTTTCTTATGTGTACGTACTCTGTTGTTTTTTTGTTTTGTTTTTTTGTTTCTGATGTGGTGTAAGTTAGTGGATTAGTCTGTACACTTTGACCCTTCCTTGAAAACCGAAACACCTTCAATCTTCAATCTGGAAGGTCAGCCGTCATTACTGACTATTAATGACCTGTGTGCGCAGAGGCGTAAATACCTAGTCATAACCTAAGTAGACCTATCTTCCTACCGGAGGGGGTGACAATGAGAAAGAACATGTATACATATTCCCTCCCACCATCACTCGCAGCGTCCCTCCGGAGGGGAAAAAAAAGAAAGAAAAAAAAGGGGGGTGGGGGGGGGACTAAACTGTGATCTTGTTCAGCTCCCTCTTGAAAGCTACAATATACCTCCGGAAACTGAAATTGAAATGTGTAGAAGAACATGGTTTTATGTGATCCATCTGTTTGGTATTACAAGTAAACCATATGCAGTGTTCTGGTATGTGTGTTGATATATTGACTTATACAGTCGCTAGTGCTTTTGCACAAGCATATTACACGCATGCAGACCATGCATGCTGAAGTGTGCGCATGAATGCATGTCACATGCACACACACACACATGCACACATGCATGATTGTATGCACGTACATGCACATACAAAGTGTCCATATATGCGTGTGCAAATGCATTCAATTTACACTCATATACATACACATGTTTGCATACATACGCACATACACATGTGTGCACACACTCACTCACACACACTCACACACACACACTCACACACACAAAGCAACACACACATGTATACATACATGCACATTTGCAAACCCATATATATATACACATTAACTTTTTCAGGTGCTTAACACCTCCATCATCATTTTCCTTGTCTTTAGAACTGCAATATGAAATAAAGCAAAAAACAGCTCTTTGCTTCCCATGTATTATGACACCAGACATTTCATTGTCCTGTCAGAACATCTACGACATTAGAAACAGCCAAGCGGTTAAAGTGTTGGACTCTCAATCTGAGGGTCCTGGGTTCGAATACCGGTCATGGCGCATTGTGAGTTGAGTGTGGAGAATGTTTCCCAATATCTCCCTGCTCAACAGATGCGCAGATCTGTCACCACCTCACACCTCAACCCCCTCACAAAATGTGGTAAGAAAATGCAGTAAATATACGTGTTTCCCCCAAATTATGTGTGGACGCATCCGGAAGTATTACAGAAGTCAGTTCCCTTTCTTTGAGTATTATGCATGTGCATGAACGTGAAAACCATTTTAATGAGACAAATTTGACACCAGAACAATGATTCTGCGCAGGCCTTAAGGAGTTAAGATACTTTGATCCATGCCAGCATTCAACGGGTTATGGAGGGAAAAAAAAACATACCCAGCATGCACCCCACCACCCCTCGAAAAATGGACTGTGGTTACATACATGGCGGGGTAAAAATGGTCAGACACATAAAACTCACTCGAACATACAAGTAAACGTGGGAGTTGCAGCCCATGATTGGTGTACAAGAAGAAGAAGACAAAGAAGAGAAGAAGACGACGACGACGACGACAGCTAAGAAGAGTTGGTGTCTCCCTGAGCCGTGTGACTGTGTACATACATGTGATTTGTGTCTTCAGGACGTCCATGGCCTTAGAGTTGCCCAGACAGCAGCAGGCCACGTCAGGAGAGGACTTCTTGGCCACTCAGGGCTATGTCACTTTTGGCGTGAACGACAGCGAGGCCAGCGTTTCTGTGACGATCTTGCAGGTCAGTTGGTGTTGTTGAACTGGCATATATTTCCCTTGATATCAGTGTTTGGTGATCGTTGTTGATATTTGTCAAATGCATGCGCGTTGCAACTGAGGAAGTGGTCATATTGAGAATGGATTCCAGGAAGTAATGGTATTATCAACAGATCTCAGAAGTTGGTTTCAGCAACAGATCCCAGACAGTAAAGGTATTAAAAATTAATTCCAGGAAGTAATGGCATTGATAACAGATTCCGACAGGAAAGGTGTTACCATATTCCAGGAAGTAATAGTATTGTATGTCTGTATTTCTCTTTTTTATCACAACAATATCTCTGTGTGAGATTCGGGCTGCTCTCCACAGGGAGAGCGCTTTGCTACACTACAGCGCCACCCTTTTTTTTTTGTATTTTTTCCTGCGTGCAGTTTTATTTGTTTTTCCTATCGAAGTGGATTTTTCTACAGAATTTTGCTAGGAACGACCCTTCTGTTGCTGTGGGTTCTTTTACGTGCGTTAAGTGTATGCTGCACATGGGACCTTGGTTTATCATCTCATCCGAATGACTAGCGTCCAGACCACCACTCAAGGTCTAGTGGAGGGGGAGAAAATATTGGCGGCTGAGCCGTGATGTGAACAAGCGCGCTCAGATTCTCTCGCTTCCTAGGGAGTCGCGTTACCACTAGGCCATCACTCCACACATTGATAACAGAATCAGACAGTGAAGGTATTAACAACAGAACCCAGGAAGTAATGGTATGAACAACAGATCCCAGGAAATAACAACAGAATCAGATAGTAAAGGTATTAACAACAGATCCCAGGAAATAACAACAGAATCAGATAGTAAAGGTATTAACAACAGATCCCAGGAAGTAATGATATTAACAACAGATCCCGGAAAGTGATAACAATGACAACAGATGTCAGGAAGTAATAACAATAATGACAAATCCCAGGAAGTAATAACAATAATGACAAATCCCAGGAAGTAATAACATTAACAACAGATCCCGGAAAGGGAAAATATTAACAGCAAGTTCCAGTTGGATTGCATAAATGTATTTGAAGGCAACACTTCAATTTTTGCAGTATTTCAAAACCAATTTATGTTGTTGTTTTTTTTTTTTTTTATTGTGAATTGCTTGTGAATACAAGTTAATCTGGCAGTAAATGATTACAGTAAATTGCTAATTGTCATTTTCATTAACATTGATTACACTCAAGAAATGTAACAGACCTTTTTTCGTCAGCATAGAAATTCTGTTGATGCTCATTATACTGTGCATAGGTAATTGTCATTTTCGTTAATATTAATTACAGGATGACACTCCAGAGGCATCAGAGACGTTTTTTGTCAACATCACAGAGGTCATGCTGGTGACTGCAGAGGGAGAGAGCTCGGCACAACCCAGCATCCGCGTTCCTGGAAACGTTGCAGAGATCACGATTCTAGAGAACGATGGTGCACGTGGGATGGTTCAGTTCGACGTTGAAACGGTCAGTGTTGTCTGGAAGAAATGAAGGAAGGAATTGTGTTTAATGTGTTGTCATATATACTGATGATTGTGGATGTTAAACCCCTTGACTGCTGTGAAAAGAAAACTGTAGAAGGTGGTGTTTTCAAAGCATGAATTAGTAGCCAGAACAGTCGGCCCAAAACTGAGAAAACAGTCTCAAGATACACCACTCTTGATCAAGTGAGTGAATTTTCAGCCTTCCAGAGTTATTTCTCTTCTTTTGATGATGTCATTGGTGACATCACTCTGCCCTTTTATATTTACAGGCATGGCAGTCAAGGGGTTAAAGTATTAGAGTTTACATTTGAACGTTATCTCAGTGTTGAACTCAGTTTCAGTCCCCATCAGACCTGACCTCCTGGTGTTATTTTTGGCCTGTGGATGGCTTCTTCCCCAGTGGAGCGTGCTGTGGGCTCAGACAGGAAGATGGGACCACACAGTTGAGGGACATCCATGTCACAGATGAATTTTTGGGAGTCTTGCTCAGATTTCTTGACTCACCGCTGCATGTGTCTGTATCTCTCAGGCCTCATTGACATCAGGATGTGTTTTAACAGTACAGGCCTTGTCAATTAGTCCCAAACATAATTCAGCCTCTGTAGCAGCAAAGTCACACCCCATCATCATAAAAAAAGATGGCGTCTTTGTAGCATTGATTTTTTGTTGCTAACCCCCCTTGTCCAACCCTCCTCCTTTGCATTTGGGATTGAGATGGGCATAGAGGGAATTATGATAAGATGATAAAAAACAGAATGTCTGAAATTCTTGGTTGGGTAAATTATTATATGCGCAACCCCTCCTGCCTCTGTGTCCAGAACGTAGAAGGCCGGGTGGACACCTACGAGGAATACGGCCGCAACAACACAGTAACGTTGCTGCTCCGTCGCTATGTTGGACTGCTCGGCCGTCTGACGGTCACCTGGCAAACCGTCTCCGTCACAGCCAACAACAGGGATTTCTCCCCCTGGGCGGGCAGCGTGCAGTTTGCTGATGGACAGGAGACAGCCGAGATCAACATCACCATCGTTGACGACACTATCACTGAAGGCTTGGAGGTCAGTGTCGTGTATGTTTTGTGTGAAGTTGTTTGGAGGAGGGGTGAGGGGGAGCAAAGCTGATGCTGAGCAAAGTTCCATGTGGATTGTGTTTCAGTTCTTCACCCTTCGCCTTCACTGTGAATGAGTCACTACTGTTATCCAGATTCCTCCACCTCTGTCAGTTGTGTGACAAAGCCTGTGCCTCTGTGAATGTTCGTTCTGCAGTGTAGTCAGTCCATCTTCCCCTCCATCTCCCTTGCAAGTATGCTTGTGCAACATCACTCACAGTGCAACAAAATTCTTACAGTTTGATGTGTGTGCTTCTTTTTTTCCATATGTGTTATAAACATTGTACTTATGCCTATTTTTGAATATTTTTATCATTGTGTACTGTAGACTCTATAAAGGGCAAGGACTGGATGGGAAAAAAAGTGCATCAGTGCACATCGATTATCCCTGAAAATACATAATTTTGTCTTGTCTTGTATCGCCTTGTCCCTCAATAGATCGCTGGAGGATTGTTTTAGCAAGGCCAATGGTTCTGGTTACATGGCCATACCGACATAGGTTTCTTTTCTGAACTGGTAGCAGGTCTTTATTTACTCCAGTTTGCTGCTAGGTGGTTTGACACATGTTTCATGAAGATACGATCAGTCTGTTTGATGTGCAGTATCTTTCACTCACACCTCATTTCTGTGGTTTGAATTCTTTCCGACGGGCGCAATAGCCGAGTGGTTAAAGCGTTGGACTGTCAATCTGAGGGACCCGGGTTCGAATCACAGTGACGGCGCCTGGTGGGTAAAGGGTGGAGATTTTTACAATCTCCCAGGTCAACATATGTGCAGATCTGCTAGTGCCTGAACCCCCTTCGTGTGTATATGCAAGCAGAAGATCAAATATGCACGTTAAAGATCCTGTAATCCATGTCAGCGTTCGGTGGGTTATGGAAACAAGAACATACCCAGCATGCACACTCCCGAAAACGGAGTATGGCTGCCTACATGGCGGGGTAAAAACGGTCATACACGTAAAAGCCCACTCGTGTGCATACAAGTGAACACAGAAGAAGAAGAAGAAGAATTCTTTCCAAATCTGGGTCCATGTATGAGTATACAGGTACACCTGTTCTGTGATGTTACACGGAGCATATTGGTCACAAAATGAGTACATGTGCTGTTTTTGTGTCACACCTACGCAGAGTTTTGACGTGAAGCTGATAGACGTGACGGGTGACGCAGTGCTGGGCAGCATCACGACCGTGAGGATTGCCATTCTGAAGAACGACTCTCCTACCGGCTTGTTCAAATTCGCTACCAGGGAGGTGGGTCTGCCAGAAGGGTGGTGCCAACACACACACACACACAAACACACACACACACACACACACACACAAAACACTCAAAACACACACACATAACACACACACACATAACACACACACACACACTGACACACACACACACACACACACACTTTTGCATACATACATGCTCATATTCACTGGCACAGATGCTCACACACACACAGACAAACTCACACACTCAGATGTGTTTTGGTCCTTTGGTAAATTTTCTTGCATTTGAGCATAACTTGTAATGGTTCAGTTCTACTCCCACACCTTTTAAAACAATTTTTTAATTTATTTATTAGTAATGCAGAGTGAACTCGAAATACGTTCAGCATCGGAAACGAGAGAAAAAGAAACAAAATCAAGACTAATATTTTATGATGAAATAACATGTGATTATGCATTAGAACAGTGTAAAATGTAGTAACACAGAAGAGAAATGACCAACATGAACCTCTTTTCAAATAAAAATCTACAGAAGTAGTGCATACAATATTTGAGTATTGATAGTTTTTTGTGTGCTAATCCTGCTTCCCCCATCCCGCCTCTCACACACACCCTTCCAATATTATGTTTTTTCTTTCTCCAGTCACTGACACTCACCCTCTCCATTTTCGATTTTGTACTCTATCTTTTCCACATTCTGTTCTCTCTGTCTCTCTGTCTGTCTGTCTGTCTGTCTGTCTGTCTCTCTCTCTCTCTCTCTCTCTCTCTCTTCCTTTCTTAGTCCCCTCCCCCTTGCCCCCCCCCCACCCTCCTCTCCACCTCAGCTGCCCCCATTTTCATTTGAATAAACAGAAATGTCGATTTCTAATTAATACTGAGAATCATTATTATGATAGGAATGATAATAATCCAAATAATAATAATGATATCATTTATTTTCAGTCTAATATCATCATCTTAGATGAACAGACTATAAGTAAATAAACGAAACGAAATGACCAACTCAGAATCAGTGCTCATGATTTATACGTAGAAAAGGGAAGGTGCAACAACACACTGGTCGAGAAACAAACATGCAAGGTTTGTGATGTGTTGGGAGATGAAATTTATTTTCTTGACCAGTGCAAATCATACGAAAAATGAGAGAACAGAATTGGTCAGAAAATTATAAGCATACTCGAAAGCTATTACTTTGCCATCAGAATGTGTGAAGCTAGATGAAGTCCAGATGGACTTTTTTTACATCCACAACTGCTTTAAGAAGAGACGTTGACTATTTTTGACTGCGTCTCGCAAACATACTGGGTTTTGATGACAAATAAGATCTGATTCACATATGTACACATGCAAGTATGCACACACAGAGTGAAGCAGACACACACACACACACACACACACACACTTATGAATGCACACATGCACAATGTACTTATTACTACACACAGCCACAACCACACCCACCCACACCTCCACACTCCCACACACCATCACACAGCATATCCATTTTACCTGTAACAGGTAGAGATCAAGGAGTCCAAGACAGATAACGACCCACAAGGTCGTGCCGACCTGGTGGTAAAACGAGTCTGGAAGTCAGAAGGCCGGGTCGAAGTTCGCTGGCGACTGAATGCTGAAGCTCAAGAGGACTTAGAACCACTAGAGGGCGTTCTGCTTTTCCTTCAGGTCATTTGCGTAGTGGGTTATCGGCGTGTAGTGTGGATGGATTGGTGTGTATTTCCACGGATGTGTACTGTAAGTGTTGTTTGTTCTTCTGAGTGGAGTGATATTGCGTGAGCAGTGTCAGCTTCTTCGTGTGTGTGTATGTATGTATGTGTGGTGTGGTGTGGTGAGTGTTTTGTGTGTGTTTGTGTGTGTGTTTGCGTGTGTATTAGTAGGTATTAACGTGGCGATAGCCTTGAGATGGCCTTAGTGTTAGGCAAGGCTCTAAGCACCATAATTTGATTTGATTTGTGTGTGTGTGTGTGTGTGTGTTAGTGTGTGTGTGTGCACATGTTTTTTTTTATTTTATTGTATTCAAAAATGCTTTATGTACATGAGTATGTTATGCATAGATGTACATCTGTTTACAATGCTTGAATATTCAATCTGTATATTTCTGTGTTTGTGCTTGGGGGAAAATTGTTTATTTGAATGTATATACCTACATTTTATGTCCTCAGTGAATGGTGTGGTGTCAGAGTGAGAAGACTCATCCAATGGCTTTCCACTGTGGCTTCAGCATAGTTTGGTTTTTCTCTGGTAGCTTTTAGAAAAAAAAAATTTACAAGATTATATGAATACACATAAAAACCACAAAACCATAACCTCTTCGCTGCCCCATGACAGAAATTTCCATGAAGTTCTGAATTGCTTGAAAGTTCCCCATGATGGATGTATCTGATCATCATAGCTGAAATTTTCCTACCTTTAAAAAAAAATTTTTAATTTTTTTTATTATGGCTTTCCAATACACACAGTGGAAAAAAACACCAACTTGATATGTCTGCTTTAAAATTATTCATGGGGAGCAAAACCTAAACCAGACTTTGTAGTGGTCATTTCAAGATGTTATTTGTAGCACCCCTGTCAGAAAATCTGATGACACTTTCAGAGTGGTGGACGACGATAACCAACAAGCCTAAGTGGCATGAAATGGCTGTTTGTTGCAAAAACCACCTGGCATATAGGAAGCTCAAGCCAGAATAGATTCATTTGTATTTGTATTTGTATTTCTTTTTATCACAACAGATTTCTCTGTGTGAAATTCAGGCTGCTCTCCCCAGGGATAGTGTGTTGCTAGACTACAGTGTCACCCTTTATTTTTTTTTTTTGTATTTTTTCCTGTGTGTGCAGTTTTATTTGTTTTTTCCTATCGATGTGGGTTATGGCACTGATCGGGGTAAATTTCCATAGAATACTTTTTTTTTTTTTTTTTTTAAAGACTGGCACAGAAGCCATTCTGAAAGAATTCTGTAAGATGCCATTTCTAATGAACAAACTGAAAATCCAACACCATCATTGGCAAAGTAAACTCCTTTAGCCCTTGTAATCATTTGGGCTGGCTTGCATGAGCTATCTTACCAGCACTAAGTTTGCTTAGTGTAAAGGATTTTCTTCTTAAATGTACATATGTGTAGACTTTTAAAAATCCTCAAAAGCTAAGCAAACTTAATTCTGCTGACATCATTTATGTAACCAGTCCCAAGGCCTTTAAAGCAGCATGATTTGATTTTTGTGCTGTTGATGTTCAGACCCTTTCCAGATTGATTCAAACATTGGATATTTTGTGCAAAATCCCGACAATTTATTATTGCGTGGTTTGTTTTTGTTGGGTTTTTTTTTTTGTCCCGACAGTGTGCTGTTCTTGTTCAAGCCTGCGCCAGCTTGATTCAGACCCTTCACAGTTAGTGCAAAGTCCTGACAGTTTTTGTTTGGTCCTGACAGTCATTTGACGGACTTTCCTCTGCTTGTGATGCTCAGGGGGTGACGGAACAGACGTTCTCTGTGCATTCCCGTCAGGACAATGTGCTGGAGGGACAAGAAACGTTCACGGTGTCGCTTCAGTCTGCTGACAATAATGCGGACATTTCCCCCACAGGTTTGTGGTGATAGGGGATGTTGGTCCTGTGTTTGTGTGGTATTGTGGTATGTGGGTGTGCGTGTGGGTAGGGGGAGGGTGTTGTGTGTGTGTGTGTGTGTGTGTTCTTGTGTGTGTGTGCGTGGGGGGGTTGGTGGGTGGTGGTGTATGTTGTTGTGTGTGTGTGGTGTGATGTGGTGTGTGGCTGTATGTGTGTGTGTGGGGGGGGGAAGGTTGGGGGGGGGGTATGTTGTGTGTGGTGGGTCTGGTGTAGTGTGTGTGTGAGGGTGGGTGGGTGCGTCACTAGATTTATGTGTTTGTGTGTGTGATTTACTGGGTTGTTTTTTTTTTTTACCCCACCAAGTAGACAGCCATAGCCCGTTTTCAGGGGTAAAGGTCAACACTAAAAAAAAAATTATCCTGGATGACATGAGTTATATTTAAGCTCAACTCATCTTCGTTACTCTCCTCGTCTGACAGAGGCAGACGCCAGAATCATCATCCAGCCAGATACTGGCGCCAGCGGCACAATCTCCATTCTGCCTGCTTCACGGTCTGTGCTCATTGGAGAGCCCGGTGAGTACAGCTCAGCCTACGATGGCACAGCCAGGATTGAGCTGAGCCGAGCAGCAGGTATCTATGGGGAGGTGGATGTGTCGTGGGTCATCACCCCGCGGGACGCCACAGCCTTCCTCCAGGTCACAGGCACCGTCAAGTTTCTTGATCAGCAGCAGACAGCCACCATCGTCTTGCAGGTGAGAGAGCTGTCGTGGAGCTGTTGTAGAGCTGTTGTTGTGTTTTCCCCTCCTCCTCTTCTTCGAGCTGAATAGCCAGTGAAGATGCTGATTTTGTTGCTGTTACTGTTGTTGCTGCTAAATAGCCACAGTCAGCATGCTGATTTTTATTTGTTTATTTTATTTAATTAATTTATTTATTTTTTGCTACTTTGAGGGATGCTGTATTTTCTCTTGGTAAAGGAAAACGCAACAAACAAATCTAGCCTAACCCGATTTATTTTCCCTATGCTGTGAAAGGAGTGGCTGCATGTGGAGTTGTCAGCAGGCTACCAACAGATGTCTGTCGTCCTGAAGAGTCAGTACCTGACGTGCACAATATACCTTCATCCACCAAGGTGTGGCTAGAACCATCATTTAAAGAACTGAAAATCAGAAGACACTCATGGAAAGTCTGGGTAAATAGATTGACCTCCTGAGCCCACACAGCTCTTGATTTAGCCATTGTTCTACTATTTCTGTCTTAGTTTGTGACTCTGCCCTACCATCTACTCCTCAGACCTGTAGTAAGATGGTCAGTCATGTCTATAACCATCAGAACAGCAGAGGAGGCAACTGCTGACCTGACCATCTGGGGCTAGAATTTGATAACAGCGGAGAATGTCTTGCCTAAGTTACATCCCAGCTGTCTTGGCCAAGAGTTTTTTTTAGGACAGCCAGTGTTGAGATGGAACCCAAAGGCCAGCTGGCCCCCAAGGCTGCAGCACTGAGTGAGTGCAATCTTGTCTCCTGGTTTGAGAGTGACAGTCATAGTCCTTCACAAAGAGACTAGGCTGTGGGTGAATTTCTATTGCAGTGCAGAAACCACGGATCAGTAATACTGCAGATTCATCAACATGATGAAGCTGGCTTTGTGAACCTACAGAAGAATGAAATGCGATGTGAATCTTATCACCAGTGACTATGGTGAAGTTTTAAGAGGTACAGACCAATATCAAATCCTGTCACTTACAGCCCAGCTTACTACAAATTTGCCATTTCAGGGCTGATCACCTATCAGTTCTTAAAACCAAAGAGAAACCAAAATAATGTTAAAGGCCAGTTTAAATTACATTAAGAAGATCAATGCAGGGTCTCATCCTGTAGACTGTGGATGCTGGGACTGCAACATATGGACCCGGGTGTGGCTGTGTATATGGGACTCGGAATGAGTATCATGGGAATAATGACACTGAAATGGTGCAGATAATGAGGCAGCAAAAAAAAAAAAGAAAGAAAAGATAAAAGATCAGTTCACCCACATCTCCATCCAGCCCACAATTAATTTAGATCTTCTTCTTCTTCTTCTTCTTCTGCGTTTGTGGGCTGCAACTCCCATGTTCACTTGTATATACGCGAGTGGGCTTTTACGTGTATGACCATTTATAACCCGCCATGTAGGCAGCCATACTCTGCTTTCGGGGGTGTGCATGCTGGGTATGTTCTTGTTTCCATAACCCACCGAACGCTGATGTGGATTACAGGATCTTTAACATGCGTATTTGATCTTCTGCTTGCGTATACACATGAAGGGGGTTCAGGCACTAGCAGGTTTGCACATACGTTGACCTGGGAGATTGTAAAAATCTCCACCCTTTACCCACCAGACGCCGTCACCGTGATTAGAACCTGGGACCCTCGGATTGAAAGTCCAACGCTTTAACCATTTGACTGTTGCGCCCGTCTAATTTAGATCAAGTTCAAAATATTTATTTGCTTCGTTAACTGGAAAACAGTATCTAAAGGAAATCTAGTCACACGGTTCTGTGGAGCTAGCTGTGAAATGGTTTTGCCTGACATCATGCTGAACCCAGCAGTCGATCCACAGAAGTTTGATAACTGAGAGGTTCGGACTGATGATAGAAAGCTGAATTAAGTCCCGATCAGGAGCCTATGATAATTACTATTGTGGGAGGTGTTCAGCCATGACTGATTCCTGCTCAGAGTTAAATTTGCTGCAGGCTCAGTTGGGAACACAGAGACCCACGTGATCATGTATCATCATTGGACACCACCACAGGATTAGTATGCAACATTTACTGTCTTAAAACTAACAGAAAGTTTTCCTTTGGCATGAGCATTCCTGTCTTTTAAACACATACAGTGCAAGAACTCTTTAGAACATAACCATTCATCAAAATATACGTTGTGGTAACACAGTTGATTAAATCAGTGTAGAGCAAGTAAGAAAATTACGTGATCTAAAATATAAACATTGCAGACATTTTCATACAACAAAAATTGACCTACTCACAAACATAAATTCCCAAATGAGCTAAGTAAGTTTGTGACCTGATACAAGTCTTCGTCAGACACAAAACATGAGTGTCAAAGAATCGATAGACAGACAAAAATACGAAAAAAAAAACTTAGCCGTATGAAGAGCACAGGATCAGGAGTCAAGATGGCTGCCGGAAAAAGAGGAAGTTAGTCAGGGAGGTAACCTACTTCCGGGAGGTTATCGGCCATAGTTACTTTCGTTTTCTCTGCATAGGCAGGTAGTAGTTTGCACAGGACAGGAAACAGACTCCCTGTCGGAGTCTGCACTAGTGGGTCACAGTAAGTATGTTAGATAAACGTAATTTTAGGAAAAAAAATTTCCTTGCAATGCCACTTATAAAACTCTGTATCCCTTGGGCCTGGTTGATGCTACGATATATTATAAAAGAACTAGGGTACAAACTTCATTTGTGTCAAAATAGATATCCGTATCATCAGTGTTACCATCTTCATTTTCATCAGTTAGATTATAAGATAGAGAAACAAATGCTCCCAGATTCTGTGGTTTAGCAGATGGGAAGAAAATGAATAGAAAAAAAAAAGAAAAATGTGCAGACTGCGACACTGGAGGCTTTGAAAGGTTTTTTGGCCTGTATTCTATGCTGTCATAGATAGGCATCCATTTGTCTCTGGAGAATATGTTGTGCTCTGGGTTGTGTTTGATAAAGCATTGGGTGTGGCTGGACAGGCCAGTGCAGGAGTGACAGTCCCTTCCACACTGCACTGGGTTCCACTGCACCTGCAGTACAAGAAATACACAAACGAAAGAGAGATAATTGACCCACTGATGCGTTATTTGAAATCTTTTCTGTACACAAGCTTGCAAGCTCATTGCTCAGTTTGATTTCTGTGCAGGCTCGAGACGACAGTAAGCCGGAGCAAAAGACCAGCTATGTCCTTAGGATCGATTCAGCGTCTGGTGGAGCAAGCATCTCCCCTGAATCTGTGTGCAACATACTGTTTGTTGCCAGCGACCATCCACATGGCCTGTTTGAGTTCACTCTGCCAGAAATGATTTATGTGTCTGAAGATGATCAGTCTGTAAGTGGAGGTTTAGTTTGTCCTTTTTATTCGTTTATTTGCTATTCATTCATTCATTCAATCATTCATTTATTTATTTATTCATTTATTTATCTGTTTATTTATATATTCATTCATGCATTTATATTGTCTTGCATTATATCATTGCTGAAGAATTAACCCTTTCACCACCCATCAATTTAGAGTGCAAAATTCCCTTGTGCTATAAGCACAGAAAATATGGTGTGTAGAATAGCTGGGAATTCCCCCTGTGATTTGTAGAAAATACGGCCAATCCTACCTCCAAACATAAAGAGCAGTAGGTTCATGGATAACAGACCCTTGATCTGGCCACCTTTCATTGACATTGTCCTCTACCTAGCTTCTGCGTAAATGCAAGTTTGGCAGTGAAAGGGTTAATAATATAGAAATCTTTTTATCAGTGACTTTTTGTAACTGCAGCTTAAATATGCGTGTAATCATGTCCATTGGTTTTACCCAGGACTGTTGCTACTGCCATGTAAGAGAGAGGGAGAGAAAACGATTCACGTATCATGTAAAGGAGCGTAATCAGAGGGACTGTCAAATCACAGGAAATAACCCCAAAGTCGACTCCTAACCATCACTGATAGTTCACATTATTGGAATTGTATCTGCAAGGACATGTACATAGCATATTTATGGCATTGTATTGCGTTGCTCCCCAAACAGAGTTCTCTGTGTGAAATTCAGGCTGCTCTCCCCAGGGAAACTGTGTTGCTACAGCGTAGGGCCTCCTCTCTTGTTTTTTTTTGTTTTGTTTGTTTTTGTTTGCCTGCATGTGTAATTGTATTCCTATCAAACTGGATGGGGTTTTTTTGCAGAATTTTGCCAGGGACAACCCTTTTGTTGCCATGGGTTCTTTCATGTGCAGTAAAGTGCATGCTGCACATAGGATCTTGGTCTATTGTCTCATCAGAATGACTAGCATCCAGACCACCACTCAGGGTCTAGCGGAGAGGGAGTAAATATTGGCAAGTGTTGGATATGATTCCGTGCACTCAGATTGTCTTGCTGATGCACGACTGCTGGTCCAGCTAGTACATCACTTCACTGTATCATCAGTAAGGGTGGATGGTTATTGACTTGTTCATCTACAGATAGATTTAGAATTTTTTTGAATGTTTTAACTTTGTTCTGAATCATTGTGGCATTGGGAGGGAAACAGCTTTTAACATGCTGCATTCTCAAAGAAATGCTTTTGTCTTTATTCATCACAATGTATGTCTTATCTGTGATGTTGTGACAGCACTAAACAGTTAATTGTATTGTATTTTATAGTTTTCTCTGTCTGCAAGTGTATATATTTTATTATCAAAGTGGATTATTTTCCTCTTCAAAATTTTGCCACAGGTCAAAACTGTCTTTGTTGCGATGGGTTCTTTTATGCGTGCTAAGTGCATGCTTCACACGGGCCCTTGGATAATTGTTTCATCTGAATGACTAGTGTTCAGACCACCAATCAAGGTCTAGTGGAGGGGGTGGGGGGGGGGGGAAGAAAATTCTGGCAAGTGTGGGATTCAGTTCTGCATGCTCAGATTCTGTTGCTTCCCAGGTCGATGCGTTACCAACAGGCCACCTCTTCAGTAACTGTGTGAGTGGTTGCTGATGTTTTGTGAAACACACATGATGTGCATGCACACAGAGAGCCCCATCTCTGACTGATCTCATTCATAGCCCTTGTAACTCTTTTTGTGGACACATAGATGGAAAGAAAAATAAACATATAGACACAAGTTGTAGGAGGTATGGTTCTTTCCCAGCCCCTGACCTCAATGTTTGTCATTGTTGTCGACTTTGTTCCCTTTGCCATTATCATCATTAGATCTTGTATCATCATGCTCCTCAGTTTTTACAAACAGCATTTTATTTGTCATTTTCATCATTGCTGCTTTGTCATGATGCTTATTGATACCATCATCATCATTGAAAACGCCATCTTCTCTTCATTGTGTGTGTACAGCCTCACAGTTGGTTTACTGACAATTCTTTCACACTTCATTGACCTTTCCCCTTGAACCCTGACAGGTGCGAGTCACGGTTCGTCGCAGCAAAGGTCAGGAGGGTCAGGTACAGGTGAAGTACACCACCTCTGAGGGCACGGCAACTGAGGGAGAGGATTTCAACCGAGCGGAAGGGTTTCTGATCTTTGCAAGCGGGCAGAACTCGTCAGTGGTGGAAGTGTCACTGAGACGGGATGACATGGCTGAAGGGCCGGAAACTTTCTTCATCAACCTGACCTCCGTGAGCTTGGTGAACCCCAGGTAGGGATGGAGTCAGGTGCTTCCCACCCCCACCTCTCACTTCCCTTCCTTCCCTCCCCCCCAGAGTCCATATTTCACAGCATCATTCCTAAGTTGTGTGATGCACATAGGAATATTCTTAACCCCGTTAAGTTAATGTCCCACAAATTATTGAATCATAAATGTGCAATGGTTGTTTTTTTTTTATGTTGTACAGATCAGGTTTAATGCATCTCCCCTATTACTATGGTCTGTATTGGTGAAAGTAAAATTTCCTGATACAGAAATTATCTTATGTATTAATTCACTCATTCCGGACGATGGAACGCTATAGCGTTCCTGATGTAAGGTAGTGTTCCGGACAACGGAACGTTATAGCTGTTTTGACAATTAAAATTTTTCCTTGTTTTCCCCATGGGGTAGCATAACAATCGCAGCCACACTGGGCATTGCGAACGTGTCAAGGGTCGAATGGAAAGTTTCTTCATGAGATTCCGTAACAACACACTCGCCAGCAAGCCAGCGAGTTCAGCACCCCCATGCATGACAAGCTAATCTGCATATATATCGAAAATGGCGTCACAGGCGATACAAGTGGAAATTTTTTGAGCAAACTAGATCACAACAGCAGCTTTTACTGCTGCTGAAGTGATTGAAATGCTTCAAACGGAAGGTTTCTACATCGACGAGGATGAAGACGTTGAGTAAAGTATCTGCAGTGAAGAAAGCTACCAGTAAGAAGGTACTGACAGTGACTCAGCTTCTGAGAGCTGTGAAAAGGGAGGGGGGTGGGCGTTCACACGACATGCGGAAAGTGGTCAGTGGGTCAAGTACAGTGAGTTTCATTCAGTTACTTTATGTTTTGTATTTTTTGTGATTTTTTTTCCTGACCCCAACAAATAGGTTATCTGAAGGAAATAGCAGGGAGAAAAATGTTCGTCCAGAGTGAGTTGATACCAGGGAAGATTGCTCAAGCGAATTTGGAAGGTTCTGAGTCAAACATAATCAGATTCAGAACTGCACATAATGGCGCGCTTTAATCGTATGTAGAAAAGTACAGTATTTTAGCCCGAATCAGAACTTTATGGAAATATATTATTCCATCTCAATTAGAGCTGTGTCGGATCTGAATAAAATGTCAGTGAAATTTGAATTAGAAATGTACCAACCTAGGCAGTATAGTCAAGAGTCAACATTGTACTAAATCAAATGTGTGTGGTCAGATTTGTACTAAATCAGATTGTTTGCTCTGATTCAGACAGTACTTTGTTGTTGTTTTTCTCGCCCCATCATTTGTAACATTACTCCCACCTTGCTGACTTGGTGTTCCCAGTACACAGGAACACATGGGTTGGTCTGCCTCAGTCTCAGATATTTTAAACATGTGTATTAAAACGGTTGTCGTTGTCCTGAATTAGAAAAGCAAATGTATCGTTTTGTAAATTCAAAGGCAGTTCAGTCAACACATTCCACATAAGGAATAATGACATTTCTCAGGCACACAGCCAGATAAAGTTGAAGGCACTGAGTGTTTGGCATTTCATGTTCTCATAATTATGTGTAAAAAAAAAAAAAATCAGCAAAAAAACAACAACAAAAAAGCAGAATACAGTGTGAAAGTAAGCTGCAATCAATAATAGGTACAGATGAAAAAAAATTACACACACACACACACACACACACACACACACACACACACACACACACACACACACACACCCCTACCTGCTCTTATTCACTGCTTTCACTGTTGCATTTGTATGTCAAACTTTCAGGTGTTACTGTTACACATTACACTGTGATAACATAATTTACTGTGATTGTTGTTATGCTACATCCACCCTTTTCTTCAACACCCTCCTGATCTTCCTCAACCCCTACTCCTCTGTCTGTGGATGATGCAAATGTCAGTGAATTTTTATGTTTGCTTAAGATAATGTGACTTGCTTCTACGATGGAAATGACCTGTTGTTCTTATAATATATTTTGATATTTTTTTCTTATGACCAGATTGGAGGCAAATTTCTGATCAGTATGTGTGCAGACATTACTGTTGTTGAGTATTTTCTAATACAATGTTGAGTAAATATAATACAATATAGTATGTACCATACCATGCAGTACAGAACAACACAACACAGCACAGCACAGCGCTGCTCAGCTCAGCGCGGTACAGTACAGACTTCTAAAGAACAGCACATTATAGTATAGAACAGCACAGCACAGTACAATACAATGCAGTACAGTACAGTAGAGAACAATACAGAACAGCACAGAACAGCACAGCACAGCACAGCACAGCAGAGTGCAGACAGTACAGTACAGCACATTACAGTATCACTTTATTAATCCCTCACAGGGGAAATCTGCAATGCTTATTAAAAAAGCAACAACCACCTCCTCATATATAACTTAAAAGTCCATCAACTCACTCAGTATGGCCAGTCCTCTCTTCTCCTCTATACAGACCCCTCGGATGTCCAGTGGGTGCCTGAATGACCCAACCTTTAGCTTCCGTCGTCAGAATTGTGGTATTCTTTGTCAACATTCACCTCTTCAGTATAAGAGCCTTCCGCTTGCAATATTTTGATGATGGTAATTGGGGTGAAACGCTGTTAACGTCGTCTCTTTCGCCGTTCGTATGGAGAGAGTTAATGTTGCCTCTTTTTTCTTTTTTTTTCTTTTGTTTTTTACACATCCCTGTCAGTGACAGTGACTTCACTGCAGTGGATGGCTTGCAGCGAGACATGCCACCAAAGATTGGAGCTGTTGCTGTGAAAACTATCGTCATTGAGAAAAACGACAATGCAGAAGGCATCATTGAGTTTGAAAATGCGGCTGTGATGGGTAAGCTTTTGTGCGAAAGAATCCATGTCTGTTCTTGAGAGAGCAAATTAATTTGTGTTGTCACTGTTAGTTTTTGCAGGAAAGTTTACTTTTGTAATGTATTTGTTGGTCTGCATCCTGTAAGTGTGTGTGTGTCTCTGTGGTGTGTCTGAGTGTGTGTGTGTGTGTCTGTGTGTCTGTGTAATAAGTTGCAATCAAGATGTATATATGCCATTAAATAGTACCTATTTGCCACTGAGATAAAAACATATATACAGGCACTCCCACTCTTTTTCAGTCCTGTATAAATGTGCATATTTGTGTGTGCATGTTTGCAGACGTATTTCCTTTTTTTTCACTTTGATTTAAAGTCATCTCAAACACTTTTCCTTACAAGCCAACCAATTATTTGCAAGGACTAAAGACAGGAAATGAGGGGGAAAAAAAAACACCAGGCACAAGCAGATTTGACTGTTGGTGCAGTAGCTGCCACAAAATGAATGGCAAAGTCAAAGTAAGATGACAATGTGACAGAAAAAAAAATGAGCAGAAGAAAAGATCAGCTGTATGTGCAGAAAGATGGACCTGAGCCGGTACATATTTGAAAATGTGCACACATACACACACATACACACACACACACACACACACACACACACACACTCACTCACTCACTCACACGCCCACACACACACACACACACACACACACACACACACACGCCTCCCCCCCCCAACAAAACACACACACACACACCCATGCACATACACTCACCCACACACACACACACACACACACACACACATATATATATACATATATACATATATATATATATATGTATATATATATATAATATAGAAAGAGAGAGATGTATACAAAGACTACTACTACTGCAAAAGGCATCAAGATTTGCTGAGTCCCTGTTTGTGTGCACTTCAGTTCAAGAAGAGGCCCAGATGGCCCAGATCTCTGTCATACGACGCACTGGGAGTTTTGGTGTCGTGAGGGTGTCTTACCAAACACAGACCATCACAGCGACTGCTGGTGTGGATTACCTCCCCTCCACTGGCACTCTTCAGCTGGAGGACGGGCAGAAGGCGGCGATGATTAACGTCACTCTGCTGGACGACGAAATACAGGAGTTTGAGGAGAAGTTTAATGTCACCTTGTCCAATCCTACAGGTGTGAGAGTTAGCCTGTGGTGTTTTTGTGATTGTTGGAGTGTTATAGAGAGGGTGTAATATATGTGTGTGTGTGTATGTATGTGTGTGTGTTTGTGTGTATGTATGTGTGTCCGTGTGTGATTGAGTAACCTAATCTCACACATGGTGAGTACAAAATTCAAAAAGGTCAGTTTCAGTTGCAAGGCAACATCGCATCATGTGGACTAGTCCATACACGCCGCACTAAGTGTGCTAAATGATGAGACCAACATGAACGTGAAGGGTGTGACTATGTAAGGGGATTCGGGAATAGTGACATGTGGGTAATGTTACTGAAATGGATGAGGGAGGGAAGTGGGGGGGGGGAGAGAAGAGAATGTATATTTATGCAATTATGTCAAGCAAGTAACGTACAAACACCTGCTTTCACAAGTTTTAATCATTTAAAAAATGAAACTGCAGGTAGTATTGTCACACATATTTCATAATGGTGGTTTTCTTTATGTTGAGCTTGAACCTTTGATTTAAAAAATTTGCAGGTAGAGAGTTACTGTGGGTGAAATGAAAAAGTTCCAGTGTTTTGTTTTCAGGTGGTGTCTTGCTGGGAAATATACGAACAGCTGTAGTGACCATCTTGAAGTCGGACTTCCCCAATGGGAAATTTGGCTTTGCGGGAGCGACGGAGCGCAGTATACCTAACCCCTCCACGGCACAGAGCTTGACGTTTGAGGTGGAGAGAACAGAGGGGCTTCTGGGACAGCAAACGGTAAGCACCGATCATGGGGTGTCATTATTTTTCAGGCAGAGAGAATGGAGCGGAAGTTCTGGGACAGCTTTTTAGATGATGTCAGCGTTTTCTTCTTCTGTTCACTTAGTTTTTGCAAACTATTAAAAAAACAAAAACTAGAGAGGCAAGGCCTTCAAGACCCACTTGTGATACACTTTAAAAAAAAAATCCAAGCTTTTTATGTATTGAGTATTATTTCAAAATGTAATGTTTAAGATGAGAAAGATCAGTTTAAAGCAAATTAAGTCCCCTAGCATTAATTACAGAGTAATATCCCTTTTTTTACTCACTGCACCAAAACGTTTGCAAAATATAAAAAAAAATCCATGCTTAGCAAAAGAAGTTCCTGTTTGAACAAAAAATGATAATAATGACTGCTCTTGTTGTTGTGTCAGAATATCAGATCAAAGTGCCAGGTTTAGAGAAGACAAAAAATATAAATATAACAGTAAATGCAGTTTGCATATAATTAGGCTTCATTTTTTATTTTTTTGTGCCCATCCCAGAGGTGCAATATTGTTTTAAACAAGATGACTGGAAAGAACTGAATTTTTCCTATTTTTATGCCTAATTTGGTGTCAACTGACAAAGTATTTGCAGAGAAAATGTCAATGTAAGCTTACCACGGACACACAGACACAGACACACACACACACACACACAGACAACCGAACACCGGGTTAAAATATAGACTCACTTTGTTTACACAAGTGAGTCAAAAATGAAAAGAAAGTTTTTGCAAACTTTGAGACTTGAAGATAGACTTTTTAATTACACATACTGATACTGTTACCCACTGGTGCACGCTGTGACAGGGGTCTGATTCCCTGTCCTGTGCAAACAACCGCCCTGCTGAAGGGGAGAAAACTGAAGTAGGTGTGGCTAGTATCCTCCCCTGCACGTGCCTGAATGCCCTCTTCTTTCTGGCAGCCATCTTCGTGGAGATAACCCTTTGTGGTTGTTCACCTTAAAGACAAACAGCGGTGGAAGGGAAGACGGATGTTACTGAAAGTAATGCAGTATAACCCCCCCACCCCACCCCCCCCCCAAAAAAAGAAAATTAAAATTTTAGGTGAAGAATATGTTGGATGTGTGGAAATAATGCTGAGCAAATGGTACTGTAGCCAACCATACAGTGCGATGGTTTTCCTTTAAGGTCTGGTATTTAATCCCTTGACCTCTTGGGGGCGTGGGGAGGGGTGGGGGGAATGGGAGGGGAGGGGGGGGAACAGAATGCGGTGTTTCAAGTCATAAATGAATATTCCGAATAATTATTGCTGTGTTTTTCAATGAAGTAAGCTTATGGAAATGAGCAGCTGGACAGTTGAAAATGCAGTTACCCCGAAACTACAGATACATCCGTGGTTGGAAGTGAAAGGCTTTAGAGGGCTGAAAGAGTTAAATTTTTTATGATTTTTTTTTTTTTTTTTGGACCTGTGGGAGCAATATTGTTGGTGTTTTCATTCCTGAAATGACCCAGTGTGGTCAGCTTGGTTGTAAGTAACACCGATGATACTACTAGTACTACTACTACTTCTGTTAATGCAACTGCTATCACTACTGCAACTGCTACTGCTACTGCTGCTACTTCTGCTGCTGCTGCTACAACTACTTCTATTACTGCTACTACTGCTACTACTACTATAATTGCTGCTGCTGCTGCTGTTGCTGCTACTATTACTACTGTTGCTGCTGCTACTACTGCTGCTGCTGCTGCTGCTGCTACTACTACTGCTGCTGCTGCTATTACTACTGCTGCTGCTGTTACTTCTACTGCTGCTGCTACTCTGCTACTACACTACTGCTACTACTATTTCTATTGATGATAACTGGTGGTGGTGGCAGGTACACTGGCGCATCATGGGCCCCAACAACCCAACTCTGGAGTTGCTGAGCACAGCGGACGTCAGTCACACAGCCAACGGAAGGGAGAGCACTTCGGGTCAGTTCACCTGGCAGGACGGGGAGGCAGGCGGAAAGCAGTTCACGCTGACCGTCAAGCGGCGCACCTCCCCAGAAATCGCCAAGACGTTTGTCATTGAGATCTACAGAATCCAGGCCAGTCCAACGTCCGTGGGCGACGGGGAGATCAGCCCCACCGCTGGCAAAGTGGTCCTCACTGTGAGTATTGTTGTTGTTCCCCCACCCCCCATCCCCAACCCCACCACCGAAAACGGAGTACGGCTACCTTATATGGCGGGGATGAAAACGGTCATACACGTTAAAGCCCTGTTATGTATTATGAGTGAACATGGGAGTTACAGCCCATGAACGAAGTAGTTGAAGTAGTATTTGTTTTGTTTTTTGTTTTTTTTGTTATATATTGGGGTGGTTGTTTTTTGTTTTTTTCGATAGGAGTGATTACCAGCGGTTGTTGCACAGTTGTGATTGTTTTGACGGAGTTGTTGACAGAAGTGGTTTTGGTGGAGTAATTATCAGTGGCTGTTGTTCAGTGGTGATTAATTTGATGGATTTGTTAGCGTTAGTGGTTTTGATGGAGTAATTGTCGGTGGTTTTTGTTTGATTGTGATAATTTTTTTTTTTGATAATTTAGTTTCTCAGACCTAACTGTCTGGAACTCACTGCCTGCTGACCCGTGAAAAGCCCCTTCCCTGGACCCTTTCCAGTCCCAGCTCAAAACGACATTTGTCTTGCATATGAGTGACAGTTTAGTCTAATGTGCTGTCGTATGAGGAATGAACTACTCTTTCCAGTGTTGAGCGTATGTGTGATGAAGGTGTGCTCTGTGTGTGTGTGTGTGTGTGTGTGTGTGTGTGTGTGCATGTGTGTGTGCTGTTCATGTTGTGAGGATGGTGATTGTTTCTTCAAGCATGATTCTTTTTCTTGATCATTGTTGCTTCTCTTTTGTGACATGTAATTTGTGGAGCGCTGTGAGTGGTGGTTTTTTTTTTTTTCAATCTTCTTGATTATTGTTGTTGCTTTCTTGTAATGTGCTGTTTTGTGAAGTGCCCTGGATCTCTCTGTGAGGGAACGGCGCTAAAGAAGAGTACTTCTTGTTTTGTCGTTCATGGGTTGAAACTCCCATGTTCAGTAGTATACATGAGTGGCCTTTTGCAGGTATGACTGGTTTTATCGCCACCATGTAGGCAGTCATATTCCGTTTTCAGAGGAAGAAGAGCACTTCATTATCATTATCATTATTATTATTGTTGTCATCATCATCATTATCATCATCATTATCATTATTATTATTATTATTATTATTATATTTGCATGAGCACACATATGTTCATGTGCACAAAAAGTGTCTTTGAATGGATATTATTGTGTGCTTGTGGGTGCAAAAGTAAGTGTTTTGATTGTGTGTGTGTTTTGTTTGCATGTGTGTGTGTGTGTTAGTGTGCGTGTGTGTGTGTTAGTGTGTTAGGATGTGTGTGTGTGTGTGTGTGTGTGTACACAGTTGGCTCAAAATGTTTCATGAAACGTAAGAAATGCGTATGTTGCCGATGTCTATCCTCCTTGCCACAATGGGAGTAAAAGGATTACATTTTTCTCTCTTTAATTCTTACAGGTGCAGAAGTATGGGGATCCAAACGGAATCATAGAATTCACGGATGTGGCACTGGTCCTGCGGGAACTGCAGGAGCCGGGATCCGAACCGCAGGAGCTGCGTTTTCCCGTCAAGCGTCAGACAGGCACAGGCAGTGAAGGCGCACTTCAGGTATGACACCTGTCATAGGGTGAACCTCTGTGTGTGTGCGTGTGTTTATGTGTGTGTGTTTGTGTGTGTGTGAGTGTGTGTGTGAGTGAGTGAGTGTGTGTGTGCGTGTGTGTGTGTATGTGTGTGTGAGTGAGTGTGTGTGTGTGTGTGCGTGTGCGTGTGTGTAAATGTATGTGTGAGTGTGTGTGTGTGTAAATGAGTGAGTGAGTATGAGAGTGTATGTGTGAGTGTGTGTGTGTGAGAGAGTGAGTGTGTATGTGTTTGTGTGTATATGTGTGTGTGGATGTTTGTGTGAGTGTGTGTGTGTGAAAGAGAGTGTGTGTGTGAGAGAGAGAACCTGCAAAATACCAGTGTGTGCGTGAGTGTGAGGCAGTAAAAGTGAAATCAAGAGATTGGCAGAGAAAAGTGATATTTTGAGAATGCTGAGAACTTTTCTTCTTGAGGACCTAAGGCATAAGCATTCTGACAGACACACACACACACACACACACACACACACAACGAAACTTTCTGTCGGAGCTAACAGCATTGCTGACAGCAGACACCCCTGTCAACAGATCCACTGGGAGGTACGCGGCCCCGTCGGTCCTGTCCGCGATGTCAGTCCCCAGAATGGAACGCTGCTGCTTGCGGACAGCGTGCGGCAGGGGCAGATCATTCTGCAGATCCTGCCGGATGACGTGCCGGAACTGACAGAGGAATTCATTCTGCAGATAACTGGTGTGGAGGGCGGTGCTGACCTGAACGAAGGGGCCAGCCTGTCCAAGTTCCGCATAACGTAAGATGATGATGATGATGTTTTTTTCCAGCTGATCTGGTGCAGCATGTAAGTAGGTCAGTCTGCAGTCTTTGAAACTGGATCTGAACAGTCCTTCTTTGCCTGAGAGAGTCTCTCAAGGCCTGACTAAGCGTGTTAGGGTTGCACTGCTGGTCAGGCATCTGCTTGGTAGATGTGGTGTAGTGTATATGGAATTGTCCGAACACAGTGACGCCTCCTTGAGCTACTGATACTGATACTGAGAAAGTGTCAAAGCCTTGATAGCGTTCATTTTCAGTTGTTTCACCCGTTAGATTAATGACTTCTCTTTTACGAAGTCCATTAAGCAATTTTCTGTAATTGTTTTTAGATGTTTGTTTCAAGTTTCACCCCCCTATCCCCATATACCCAGTTTCCCCCAAATCATCATTCTTCCCCCCTCCCCTTCCTCTTCTGAATGATAATACTCAAATGTATACATTGATACTCTAACAAAATGTCTTCAGTCACTGATATGTGTGACAGGACATTCAAAAAAGTACACCTCCTCCTCACAAAGCTTGTGAAAGAAGCAAGGCGGAAGGTATCAAAAAGTAGCTTTACTATGAAGATAGATATATGAAAACCTACAATGAAGATAACAGGCCATCTTCAGGAAAGTACGATATTATTGACCATAGATATATTTGTTTTTTTCTTTTCATTTTTGCCTCTGAATTTTATGCGTGGTGTGACAAGCAAGTCCAATCTGTAAATGGTCAGCTCTCAAAGATACACTTGTTTATGAATTGTTTAACACCAGTATAGGAGGAAAAAAGAGCTATAACCAGGAAATAATGGATTATATATTTGGCCTTTTTCTCTTGTTTTTTTGTTGTTGTTTTTTTGGTTCATGTGTGTGTTTACATGCAGTGCGAGTCTATATGATTATTCATTTGGAACAAGTGGGAATGTTCATTCTTCTTTCTATGTATGTGTGTACAGGTGTAAGCTTATGTGTGTGTTTGCATGCTTCTTTAAGATTCTTGTGTCTGGACATGCTTGTGTACATGGTTGTATGCATGTGTGCCCATATACGTCTGCGCAGGTTTATGTGTTTGTGAATGTTATTTTTTTATTTTATTTTTTTCTCAAGGCCTGACTAAGCGCGTTGGGTTATGCTGCTGGTCAGGCATCTGCTTGGCAGATGTGGTGTAGCATATTATGGATTTGTCCAAACGCAGTGACGCCTCCTTGAGCTACTGAAACTGAAACTGAATGTTGCAGGTACAATGACAATCCTCACGGCCTGATCGGCATTGTGTCAGCAAATCAGGAAGTGGTTGTGGAAGCCGACTTCTCTCGCAGTCTGAAGCTGAATTTTTCTCGCTACGATGGGACGTTTGGCAGAGTTGCCCTCACCTACGATGCATCCTATGATGAGGTGTGTATGCTGGGTTTTTTTTTGTTTTTTTTTTTGCTTTTGTTGGTTAAGAAACTTATCTGCAAGTACAGTGTTCTTGAGGGTCTGATTTTGAGTCCTGGTCTTGCCTTTTCTCTCAAGTTTGATTTGAAAATCAGACTGAGTGTCTAGTCATTTGGATTAGATGATAAACTGAAGTGTGCTGTGCGACATACACTTAGTGCACTGGAAAAGAACCCCTGGCAACGTAAGTGTTGTCCTCGGGTGAAATTCTGTAATGTAGTACACTCTGATAGGTACACAGATATACATATGCATGCACTCGAGGCCTGTCTAAGTGTATTGGGTTATGTTGCTAGTCAGGTATCTGCCTTTTTTTTTTCCCTCATGTATCTGTATCTGCAGTGGTTTTATTTTTATTCTCTTTCTTCAGGGCTTTTACTTAGGAGATTTTGAAAGGAATGCTTGTTCACACACACACTCATACACATACACATATACATACACACACACAGAGACAGACACACACACACACACACACACACACACACACACATACATACATATGCATGTACATACACACTCATACATGTTTACACACACACGCATACCCCCCGCCCCCCCCACACACACACCACACACACTTACACACACACACACCACACACACACACACACACCACACACACTTACACACACACACACCACACACACTTACACACACACACACCACACACACTTACACACACACACACACACACATAAACATGCATGTACATACACACTCATACACCCCCCCACTCCCCCCACCCCACCACCCCCACCCCCCTCACACACACACACTTACACACACACACACACATACATACACAGACACGCATACACACATCTAACCATCCACCCACATAATGTATACATCATATCCTACTGTGCACACAAAGCCAGATACCTTAAATGAACCCATCAGGTTGTCCAGTTAGACACCGTCACTGATGCGCAAATTAATTCATCAATCCTCTCCATCCACAGCCCTCCTCGGGGATAACGCTGCTGTCGAGAACAGGAAGTGTGACCTTTGAGGAAGGTCAAGGCAGTGCGGTGGCCTCTGTTCCCATCTCCGAGGGCTTCCTGAGGGTGGATTCCACGTTCACCGTGTCCCTGCTGTCAGTGCAGTATGTGGGCAGTGGAGGTGAGCAGTGAGAGTTAACCCCCTTGATTGGCTGTACAGTATGAGGGCGGTGGAGGTGAACAGTCAAGAGTTAACACCCCTTGATTAGCAGTGCAGTATCAGAACAGTGGAGAGTTAACACCCTTGACCGTCAGTGCAATATGGGAATGGTAGATGTGAGCAGTGAGAGTTCACACCCCTTGATTGGCAGTGCAGTATAAGAACAGTGGATGAGAGCAGTGAGAGTTAACCCCCTTGATTGGCAGTGCAATATGAGAACAGTGGATGAGAGTAGTGAGAGTTAACCCCCTTGGTTGGCAGTGGAGTATGAGGAAGTTGGAGGTGAGCAGTAAGAATTAACCCCCTTCATTGGCAGTGGATTATGAGGGCAGTGGAGGTGAGCAGTAAGCATTAACCCCCTTCATTGGCAGTGGATTATGAGGGCAGTGGAGGTGAGCAGTAAGAGTTAACCCCCTTCATTGGCAGTGGAGTATGAGGGCAGTGGAGGTGAGCAGTAAGAGTTAACCCCCTTCATTGGCAGTGGATTATGAGGGCAGTGGAGGTGAGCAGTGAGAGTTAACCCCCTTCATTAGTAGTGGAGTATGAGGGCAGTGGAGGTGAGCAGTGAGAGTTAACCTCCTTGACTGCTGAATCTTGGTGGAATAAGATCAGTGGGGCATGAGCGTGATTTATGACAACAACAAAAAAAAGATAATGTAGTAACACTTACCAGTGATGTGTCAATAAGAATGATAATAATATTGGCAATGATAGTGATAAAAATCAGTGATGAGTCAATAATGATGATGATGATGATGATCAAACATTTCTGTACTGCGCTCATCTTGTGTGCTTTGAATTTTGTGTACCTGTAGAGGGAGTGCTGTAATTAGTGAAAGCATCTGATTTTGAATGGATTGTGTGTTTTAGGTTTGTGTGTGTGTTTATGGATGCGTGCATCTGCACATTTTAAATCGACATTTAAGCCATTGGGGGCGCATTTTCCAGAATGGCTGTAGTTGTTTTTGTTCTCAGGATTATGGCCAGATGATCATCAGTTGAAATATGTTCGCTAACAGTGAGCAAACAAAAGAAGTGTAGTCTCAGAGAAGTGGAAGTCTGTAAAGGGTAAAACGTTTGCTGTCGTTATTGTCATACTTTTCATCCCCAGCTGTAACTATTTGTAATGATGTCGTGCTGTTTCAGGGTTCGTTCATCATATACGGAGCAAACACTAGTTGGACTTAATACATTTCATTTTATTCAGTTATAGGCAGACAGGTCTTCACACAAAGAGTCAGGGTGGAAATGAAATAAATGGTTTAACTGCATGCAAGGAGAGAACAAGGAGGCAGAGACAAAGAGGGAGCCACTTAGCCTGGGAAGGTGTTGGGTTATTTCCCTCGGGGATCTATGAGATGTCTGAGAGTCGTTTTGGCACAGAATGAATAGTAAAGATGAACTGTGACTGTTGTGTATTCATTTTAAGTCAGAAAATCACTGAAGGGAAGACAGTTTACATTCCTCGACCATGGTGCCAGAGTCATTTTTAGAGTTGCTACAATTTTGTGTGCTGGATAAGCTTCATAATTAACTGTTTAAAAACAAAAACAAAACAAGAGAGGCAAGGCCTTCAAGACTCACTTGTGATAAATTAAGTCCCCTAGCATTAATTACAGAGGCGTAATTTCCCTTCTTTACCATCTGCACCAAAACGTTTGCAAAATAAATAAAAATTCCAAGCTTAGCAAAAGAAGTTCCTGTTTGAACAAAAAATGATAATAATGACTCCTCTTGTTGTTGTGTCAGAATAAGAGGTCAAAGTGCCAAGTTCAGAGAATACAAAAATATAAATATAACAGTAAATGCAGTTTGCATATAATTAGGCTTCTTTTTTTTCTTTTTTATTTTTTTGTGCCCATCCCATAGGTGCAATATTGTTTTAAACAAGATGACTGGAAAGAACTGAATTTTTCCTATTTTTTTGCCAAATTTGGTGTCAACTGACAAAGTATTTGCAGAGAAAATGTCAATGTTAACGTTTACCATGGACACACAGACACACAGACACACGAACACACACACACACACACACACACACACACACAGACAACCGAACACCGGGTTAAAACATAGACTCACTTTGTTTACACAAGTGAGTCAACTAGATTGCAGCTCCATTTCCTGTTTTTCTCAGTCTCTCTTTGTCTGTCTGACTGACTGAATGTCTGATGACTGTGACAGTGACGCAGCCTCCGCAGCTGAAGGCAAGGGAGACAGAAGCCCGTGTCGCAGTTCCTCCCCTTGCTGCCAACAGTGAAGTCAGCTTCCTGCGAAGTGTTGTCAACGTTAACGATGGTGAATATTGAGGGTGTGGATGTTTGTTTGAAAGTTAAGAGTGAAAGAAAGCATGAGTTGTTTTTTTTTTATTGCAGAGGTTTAAAGCACCAAAGATCTTCTGCAGATCCATGCGAAAAAGGTTGAGGTAGAGGCTTACGTTCTGATGTCATTTTTTTTGTCATGTGAAGTTTGAAGCTGTGACAAGTTCAACCAGTCAAGATGAACATTACTCTGAGGTCTGGGTCAACTCTGAGCCAAACAGTTTCATTGGCCAATTGATCATCAACTGAAGAATCCAGGATACAAACGCAAGTTTATTCACAAAGCTTGTTATTCAGGATTATTCCAGACTCTGCTAATACAGGCTACGTTATAATCTCCAGTAAGATAAATTCATGGGGAATAATAAAGTTGACTCTGCTAATACAGACTACGTTATTATCTCCAATAAGAGAAATTCATGGGGAATATAAAGCCTCATAGATTGTTGTTGTTTTGCTATGCAGTGGAAGAGACAGCCACACTGACAGTGGTACGTAATGGTGTGTACGGCTCGGTCACCGTGTACTGGGCCACTGGACAGCCAGAGGTCAGCCTGCCGACTGGGGTCACCAACGGTTACTTCAGCCCTGCCTCTGGCACTGTGCGCCTCCCACATGGAGCGGAGAGCAAGAACTTCACCGTGCAGGTAGAGGTTTTGGAGTTGGTGACAGAAACACTGAATACTTTATTGTCTCTCCTATAAAGGACATTGATTTGTGATGTGATTGTGATGTGAAACACACAAACGCTAAACAACAATTCAATTCAGTTCAATTCAAAATACTTTATTATCTGCTTCAACCAAAAACAGAAAATTTTCTTTAGGCTCACTTAAAATAAAATGCCCGTCAGCAAAAAAAACAACAACAAAAAACAAAACTGACACACCCTTCACTTATCACCATGTACACATCAATTATTATGTAAAAAGAAAAACATGTGGGTAAGATACTATTACATTCAGAGTGCAACAACTGTCACAGTCATTCAGTTTGTGTACATAAAAAGGTATAACGTGCTTAAATGTTTAAGTGAACCACGCATATAGAAATCACAGTCATACACATGCAGTAATCACGGTGGTTGTGAAATTCATAAATAAACCACAGATACAATAATCAGTCATATGCTTGCAATAATCAAGAAGATAGGCATACAAAACCATTCTGTAATCAAACGTAGACACAGACAGAAAAGTTATGTTGGCAGTAAAGCATTTGTATGTTGCACACAGTTCTTGAATCATTGTATGACACAAAGGGATCACCAGATTCTCTGAAACTAACTGTTCTATTGCACAAACATAAACCTAGACTGTATGCGGATGTTTGGATACATCCATGCATATACATGTTTGTATGCATGCCATCTTGCGTTTGTACACACACACACACACACATACACACACACACACACACTTGCGTATGTGTACGTGTGTGCACATAAATTCATTCATTGGTACAGGTTTTTTCTTGACACATATATGATAAACCCTCTCAAACTCAGAATCAAAAGTTGAACTTACTTGTTTATTTCAGTGGTTTCGCACCACCTTCATATGCAAAAAGTGGCATAGGAAAGTCTTAGGTTGGATAGGCTGTGGGTCTTTGTGTGTGTGTGTGTGTGTGTGTGTACGTGTGTGTGTTTATTATTCATTTCTTATTATTATTAGCAGTATATTTATTTTGTTTTTCTATTATTCATTTATTGACTTTTTTTCTGTCCTCAAGGCCTGACTAAGCGCATTGGGTTATGCTGCTGGTCAGGCTTCTGCTTAGGAGATGTGGTGCAGCCTTTATGCATTTGTCCAAATGCAGTGATGCCTCCTTCAATACCGTAACTGAACTGAACTGAACTGATTCTAGACACATACAGCAGAAGGTTTCCCAACTCAGTGATGCAGATGTGAATTCAGTTTATGACTGCTTCTGAGTGGATGAAAGGGAAAGAAAATATGGCTGCTGCTCAAAAGAAAAAAAAAGAAAGATGGAGTCTGATAGATGTTGAACTGATAGAAATGTTAAAGTTTTTGACTGTTTTTGATTGGAAACGTGGGGGAAACCCCATCCCCACCCCCCTACCTATTTGACATAAAGTATAAATCAGTACAAGAACTTGTTCTTCTTCTTCTTCTGCATTCGTGCGCTGCAACTCCCACGTTCACTTGTATGTACACAAGTGGGCTTTTATGTGTGAAACTATTTTTACCCCACCATGAAGGAAGCCATACTCCGTTTTTGGGGGTGTGCATGCTGGGTATGTTCGTGTTTCCATAACCCACCAAACATGGACATGGATTACAGGATCTTTAATGTGCGTGTTTGATCTTTTGCTTGCTGTATACACACAAAGGGGGTTCAGGCACAAAGAGGTCTGCACACATTTTGACCTGGGAGATCGGAAAAATCTCCACCCTTTTACCCACCAGGCGCTGTTACCGAGATTCGAACCCGGGACCCTCAGATTGAAAGTCTAACACTTTAACGACTTGGCTGTTGCGCCCGTCAGTGCAAGAACAAACTTGAGTCTCTTCTTGCTTGGTCACAGGTGACTGCAAGGATCGGTCAGGCAGAGATATTCCTGGTGCGCTTGCCCCAAGCACCTGAAACGTCCGTGAGCGGTGGGGCGCGGCTTGCGTCACAGAACATCCAGGTCACGCTTGATCCGGCAGGCGTTGTCCGCTTCATGCCTGCTTCTTTGAAGCTTAGGGTGTCAGAGGTGGCTGGGCAGGTGAGAGAGTATGGATGGTGGGTAGTTTGTGTGTGTGTGTGTGATTTGTAGGGGTGTGTGTGTGTGTGTGTGTGTGTGTGTGTGTAGTGTGTGTGATTTGTAGGGGGTGTGTGTGTGTGTGATTTGTAGGGGTGTGTGTGTGTGTGTGTGTGTGTGTGTGTGTGTGTGTGTGTGTGTGTGTGTGATTTGTAGGGGTGTGTGTGTGTGTGTAGTCTGTGTGATTTGTAGGGGAGTGGGTGTGTGTGTGTGTGTAGTCTGTGTGATTTGTAGGGGGGTGTGTGTGTGTGTGTGTGTGTAGTCTGTGTGATTTGTAGGTGTGTGTGTGTGTGTGTGTGTGTGTGTGTGTGTGTAGTCTGTGTGATTTGTAGGGGGGGGGGTGTGTGTGTGTAGTCTGTGTGATTTGTAGGTGTGTGTGTGTGTGTGTGTGTGTGTGTGTGTGTGTAGTCTGTGTGATTTGTAGGGGGGGGGGGTGTGTGTGTAGTCTGTGTGATTTGTAGGGGTGTGTGTGTGTGTGTGTGTATGAGTGTGTGTGTGTGCGTGTTCGTGTGCATGCGTGTGTGTGTGTGTGTGTGTGTGTGTGTGTGTAGTCTGTGTGATTTGTAGGGGTGTGTGTGTGTGTGCGTATGAGCGTGTGTGTGCGTGTTCGTGTGCGTGCGTGTGTGTGTGTCTGTGTGTGTGTGTAGTCTGTGTGATTTGTAGGGGTGTGTGTGTGTGTGTGTGTGTGTGTGTGTATGAGTGTGTGTGTGCGTGTTGTGTGTGTGTGTGTGTGTGTGTGTGTAGTTTGTGTGATTTGTTGGTGAGAGAGAACTCTGAACTCCGAATTCTTTTAATGTCAATAGCTTATCAGCCCTAATGACATGGGGGTACAATCAAAACAACAACAAAATAGTTCTAACAGAAAAGATGAAACGACTATTCAAAACATACAATTTTTGAAAATCCATTGATAAGGAATCTGCATAATTTCGACCATCCAGTTTACAAAGTCAATTTCTTAAAGAACAACAGTGAGTGATGTTTTTTCTTCGAAGATTATATGCTTCGGCAATATACTTTGCAAGAAACTGGATTGAATTTTCCTGATGTACGTTAAGTACACTGAACAGATCTTCGTTCTTTGCAGAACTTGTTTTAAAGACAGTACATTTTTCATGAGTATTAGCGTACGCTTTGCAATGAAACAAGAAATGTAACTCATCCTCCTTTATAAAACCGCACATCGGACAAGGGGAGAGTATGGATGTGTTGATTTCAAACCAATACTTTGAGCATATAATCCAAAAGATCTCAACCTAAACCTGGCTAAACTGATTCTATGCCACTTGTTGGTTACAACTGTGATATATTTTTCTATTCCAAAAACTATTTTAAACTGATAGAACCAACTGTATTTTTCATTTGTTTCCATTTCATAATGCCAGTCTTCCTTATATGAAGCTATAAGTCTATCTTTGAATTCAGAAATAAATCCTTTTTCACATCCAACTCCCTGACACATCCACACGATTCCAAATCCATGTACTGTTAATGTTTTCTTAACCAAATATACCCAATTTTCCATCTCTCTCTTGTGTTCAGTTAATAACATAACATACGCTTGTTTACAAAGTCTAAATGCGGGAACACTTATCAGTTTTAACCAATATTTAACACATTTAGCATATGATCTGATATGTAATGGGTATCTTCCAGTCTCTCTGTATAACACAGTGTTCGTTGCATGCAAAGTTGGGAGTGTGTTTGTGTGTATGTATATAATCTGTATGGTGTGCGTATATGCAAAATGTGCACATTTGCCTGCTTTCTAGATGTATCTAATTGTTTGGCCAAACAAATGTGTCAAATTTGGGAATAGAAAAGTATACAGTTTTCATGTTCCTGCATATGGATAAACTGTAAAGAAAGGGAACTTATTTCTACAGACCTGTATATTTTCTGCGTTTTTTCTGCGTTCATATGGCATGAAAGCCTTGGCAGGCTGGAAACTCCCCAGGATTGAAAGGGTGAAGTAAATGAATATTGCAGTGCCTTCTTTTTACATAGGACAAGGTAGATTCTCAATTAAATGAGCTTGTAAAATGTATGGAAGAAGATCCAGATGTGTTTTGTTGTTGTTAAGATGTGAGTGTCATACTGATCGTGTATATAGACCACTTCCCTATTATGCCATTTCAAAATACAGATTAAAAATGATATAAATTGGTGACAATGGTGAGCACACACACTATTTGTAAGGGGAGATCAGCCTGTTGAAGTCCTGTTGTGAAAGGATATTTATCACCCATGAATTGTTCTCAATATTTGTGGTTTCCTCAACATGTTTGAAATCTTTTTGATAAAGGCATTTGTCCAGACGGTTGGGTAAAAGAAAAACAACTAAAACAACTACACAGGAACAAAAACTTCAAAGAGCTAAAATTTACCAGAATTACTCCGAAATGAAAAGATTAAAGAGCACAAAATTGGATGATTTTATGCAGGAATTGAAACTTCAAAATGCACAAAAATTGCTGAGAATAGTGTGCAGAAATTATCTAAACTTTAAAAAAAATGTGCACACACACACACACACACACACATGCATTAACATGCGCATGTGTGCATGCATGCTTGTGTGCACAGACGCATACTCATGTGCATGCACACATACACACGCACATACACACACATGGCCAGAACAACTTTGTAAGAATTAAAACCTGAAAGAGCACAAAATCAGAGAAGGGAGCAAAAACTGGCTAAAAAAAAAAAAATCAAATTAAAACAAAAGAGCACCAAAATTGGCTAATGCAACTGAAATTGGCAAAACCACCACAACTGGCTGGAACAGCTGTACAGGAACTGAAACTTCCAAAAGCACAAAATTGGCTACGATAAATCAAAGACTGGCCAGAACCACTGTATAGGAGTATTGACTACAAACAGCCTGTTGTATTCGCTGTCATCTCAGGTGGAGGTGAGCATGTGCCGAGTGTACGGGGTCAGCGGGAGGATAACAGTGATGTACAGCACAGAGGACCTCACGGCGCGTGGCTCCTATGACTACCAGGTCATCCAGAACAATGAGGTTACCATGTCGCCCAACCAGGCTCTGGTCAACATTTTTGTCACGGTCAGTTTGTTTCTTGCATGTCTTTTGTTAACATGTCCATCATAGTCAGTGGAGAGCTCGCCATGGGGCAGAGAAGCATCGGCCGCCCACAGCTCAGATACAAAGGCGTTTGCAAACGTGACATAAAGACGCTTGAGATCAACACTGAGTCCTGGGAGGACCTTGCAGATGACTGCAACAGATGGAGAAGCACTCTCAAGAATCAGCTACGGATTGGTGAGGACAAACTGTCAGCTGCTGCAGCAGAAAAGCGAGCTCGCAGAAAAGGGACGGCAGCCAACAGACCAGCATCAGCTTACACATGTGACCGCTGCGACAGAGACTGTCTCTCTCTCGTCGGTCTCTAGTCACAGGCGACGCTGCTTGGTCCAAGCAGACAGCCCAATTAGACATTAGGTCAGATATACTCTATCCATGGTCAGCCATGACTGAAGGAGGCCTACATAGTCAGTCTTTCATCAACATGTACATCATGGTCAGTCTTTGTCAGCAGTTCCATCACAGTTAGTTTTTTGTCACCATTTCCATAATGGTCAGTCTTTTGTCAGTGTCTTCATCACAGTCTTTTGTCCGCCTCTCCAAGGTCAGCCTTTTAGCCTTTTGTTAATATCTTCATCATGGTCAGTTTTTTTTTTTGGTCAACACCTCCATAACTGTCAGTCTTTTGTCAACATTTCCATCAGTGTATGTCAGTATCTCCATTACTGTCAGTTCTCTCTCTCTCTCTCTCTCTCTCTCTCTCTCTCTCTCTCTTATTTTTGAAAAAAAAGATTTTCAGTATCTTGCTTCTCAAGAAAGACGTACCACATATTTAGAGTGTGCATATATTTTGTATATTCATACATTGTGGCAGGACTTTATATAAGACTTTCTTGCTTTTTTGTCAGATTCATTATTGATTGTTCTGTTGTGACATGTTTGATGAAAAATTACTGTTTAAACCAAAATGGTGAAAATTAAATAGAAGAATTTTATTGAATCATTTTCAGTTTCAAGGGCTTGTCAAAATTTGTGGACTGATCCTAAAATGCAATGTCACAGTTGCTTTTAATGAGGCAGATGCTGGTTATTGCCAGTCTACAGATTCAGTTGTTGATTTCAGATGCTTTTTAAAAAGTTACTAAAAGTTCAGATTAATTTAATGTCTGAAAAAGTCTCTCTCGTGTCTATCAGAAGTCTTAACTGTACTTTCATTACACATGCTTTACCCAGCATTCAGATAAACTAAATTCATTACTCTTCTGTTCTTGGCTGAGTAACTGGAAAAAAAAAATCTTTCATTCAGCATACATCATACAAGAAACAAACTTCTTCTGCGTTCACTCGTATGCACACGAGTGGGCTTTTACGTGTATGACCGTTTTTACCCCGCCATGTAGGCAGCCATACTCGGGGGTGTGCATGCTGGGTATGTTCTTGTTTCCATAACCCACCGAACGCTGACATGGATTACAGGATCTTTAACGTGCGTATTTGATCTTCTGCTTGCATATACACACGAAGGGGGTTCAAGCACTAGCAGGTCTGCACATATGTTGACCTGGGAGATCGTAAAAATCTCCACCCTTTACCCACCAGGCGCCGTCACCGTGATTCGAACCCGGGACCCTCAGATTGACAGTCCAACGCTTTAACCACTCGGCTATTGCGCCCGTCACAAGAAACAAACAAACAACATGCAGCTTCTTAAGTGACATGGTTGTGGCTCATTATTGAATGGTTGTACAGATGTTGTTTTTTTTTTCTTTTTCTTTTTAACCCATGGAAACACTTTATCATGCAAAGCTAAACTGAAGTGAATTGTACAAAAACAACAGTAGCAGAAATCATAAGAAACACTTGCTAGTTTGTTTCGAGGGGGTGAGTGCCCAAAAGTCAAAAGATCACAGTTGTGATGAGCGCAAAGGGACGTATGCATCAGAAGATCGAAAACTAGAGAAAAAAGGTGTGGGTGTTTGAGAAGACGTTAAACTGTATCCTGTAATGATCTTCCTGTTCTTGTGTTACATTTTATGTTGTATCAGAACTGTTTGTTTTAGATTTTGTTCTGGTTTCCTTTCTCTCTTTCCTCTCTCTTTTTTTTCCTTTGATTTATTACAGTGTAGCATTACATACACAAATACTTGAGAAAAAACAACATAGATCAGTAGATAAAGAAAAAAAAATCATAATAAAAAGAGACCTATTATTTAAACTTTCTTCCCCCTTTTGCCTGGTTTTTTTTTTTCTCTCTCTCTCTTTTTTCCTCTTGCGAATTTTGAACATTTGCGTGAAGTTATCGCATGAAGAACAAAACTTGATATGGTTTTTGTACACAGATTCTCCCAGACAACATCCCAGAACAATCGGAGCAGTTCTTCGTCAAGCTGCTGAAAGTGGAAAAGCTGCCTACACCGCCCCAACCCAGTCAGTTGCCATCCCTTTTGGATGTTTGTTCTTCTTTTGTTTGTTGATTTCATTTTTATCATTTATTGAACAAAACTCCTATCATACTTTTATTACTGTCATTATCATTATTAGTAGTTGTAGTGGTAGTATCGTTATTGTTATTTTTGTTGTTAACATTTTATTGAAATTTGTTAATCTCTAATCTCTTCTATGGTGAGGTGCAGTAACACCAGCAGTCTTTTTGTAAAATGTTTTTCTTTTCTATTTCACTGCAGAGTTCTAGTGATACTCATACTGGTTCCTCTCCTCACTTTCAAATTCAAAAGCAACAGCAATTATTGGTCATCATTATTCTTTTAAATATTATTTTTGTGTGCGTGTATTTGTATACTTGCTTGTTAGTTTATCCATTGATTTCATTTATGATCTGTTGCTTTGTGTTTTTTTGTTTTTTTCAGCGTTTTTTTTTTCCCCTCTTATCTGAAAAAAAATCAGAATGGTGGCATTTATATAATATGTAATGATAATCAAAGTGCAAATTGTCTAAAACTATACATTAGTATTTTGCATCTGTTTTGGGTTGAAATATTACTGTTGAAGTTAGTGTTTAAGAAAAGACAAGAAAAAGAAAGCACTCAGTAAAAGTAAATTAATCCTGGTCATGCGACTTGAAAATCTTGAGCAAATGACTTGAAATGCAGTCTACTTCCAAGACTCCATAATTTTCTAGGCTGTGCTTAAATGTGACTTACTGTTTAGAGTTGAAAAAAAACACACCAAAAAACAAAAAAACAGTAAGCTATGCTATGATTTATGTTGTGATAACTGACATTCATTCGTACACCCCAAGCAGATATTTTGTGGAGCTAACTCTCTTTCTAGTTGGAGTTACATGGCAGAAATATTATTGTCATAATTTCCATACACAAACTCTAATTCTGCAAACTGCACATGCACAGATTGAAATGGATGGTGATTGTACACAAAGTAAACATGCAAGCAAATATGAGAACATGCATAAAACCTATCCAAAAAATTCCATTAAATTCAAGGTTTGGTTTAAATTTTTGAACACAAGCTATTTGTCAATGTTTCATAGCACCTGTGACTGACAGTCAGTTGTCGTCATGAGAGACTTTTGTTTTCTTTTGCTGTCCAATCATGTGCACTGTTTCAGTGGCATTATTCCCATGTAACACAGACATAGCTTCCTGGGAAACTGATGCCCTTGACCGCTCTCACTGGAGGATGCTGTGCTCTAGTGGCATAAGGACGTTTGAAAACAAGAGAACGCTGGCCATTAAGGAGAAGCGTAAGCGAAGGAAGCAGGGCTCAACTTCTGGAGAAATTTTCCCTTGCAACACCTGTGGGAAGTGCTGCACACCCAGAACCGGCCTCTTCTCCCATATGAAGACACACACCGACAGATAAGCCTGCCTGCCTACTCATCCGTTGGACCGACGGGAGACTCCATCATCATCATTCCCATGCCACTCATTCTGAATCCTCCTACATATTGTATATGCATACATGTATTGTTTTGTACTTCATTCTGTTTCATTGTTTATCTGTCTTTCAGTCATCAGCCCTCGACTGGACTCACAGTCAGCAACAGCTGTGATAACCATCGCAGAGAGTAACGACCCATACGGAGTTCTGTGGTTTGAGACAGATGTCACCACTGAGTCGGAACGGCCCATTGAAGTGCCTCTCACAATCAGACGAACGGGTTGGTCTGCTTCTTGATCAGTTTCTGCTTGATGAGAGAGAGAGACAGGGCATTTTAGTCAGCATGTAAATTAGAAATCAGTATCCTTGATGTGCACACATACACAAGCGTATGCACATGCGCACGCACACCCACACCCACACACGCACACGCAAACACACACACATGCACACGCAAACACACACACACACACGCACAGTAACAGGCACACACACAAATACACAACTACAAAAGGAACATACCAGTAAATGATTGTTACATCTCTTAAGTGAAATGTGTGACATGTATATTATTGTATCTTGATAAGTTCATTTCACCCACAGACCAGATTCATTTATTGTTTTTGTACATGATGCACAAGTCATCATGTGGGGGGAAAAATACCTGTTACAATTCCAGTTCACGCTGATACCTTGAGAGTTTTACATTTCATGTTAAAAGAATTGTGAACTTTTTATTTCCCTATATATCTTTTTTTGAAAATAGTTTTTACAAATACCTGTACTGAAAAAAAAACACATGCAGCATTGCCTTGCTCATTTATTTCTTTTCAGACACAGCCTCAGTTTAAAGAAGACATCAGACTACCTACCAGTCCATAATATGCAACACAACATCTGCTTCCAAACAACAACGAAACTTTTTTTTTTTTTTAAATCCTCTTTTTCTCTGTTTCCTCCCAGGCGGATTGTTTGGGCGAGTCAGCGTGAGAGTGCGCACGGTTGGGGGCGGGGAGCAGTGGACGTCGGAGATTGTGGTGGACACGGACACCAGCAGCAGAGACACCATCAGTCAGGCGCTGGGGCAGCGACGTCCAAACACCGAGGCCAAGGTGGACAAGGACTACAGGGTGTTGGACACCGTGGTCTACTTTGAGGTGGGCGGGGTAATCTGTCTGTGTGGGCTGTTAACCAGTCTCCTGTTGCAGGCTTTTAACCAGTCATGTGTGGGCTATTAACCAGTCTCCTGTTGCAGGCTTGTAACCATTCTGTGTGGGCTGTTAACCAGTCTCCTGTTGCAGGCTTATAACCAGTCTGTGTGGGCTGTTAACCAGTCTCCTGTTGCAGGCTTATAACCAGTCTGTGCGGGCTGTTAACCAGTCTCCTGTTGCAGGCTTGTAACCAGTCTGTGTGGGCTGTTAATCAGTCTCCTGTTGTAGGCTTGTAACCAGTCTGTATGGGATATTAACCAGTCTCCTGATGCAGGCTTGTAACCTGAATCTGTGGTGGGTGGGGTAACCAGTCTGTGTGGGCTGTTAACCAGTCTCCTGTTGCAGGCTTATAACCAGTCTGTGTGGGCTGTTAACTAGTCGCCTGTTGCAGGCTTATAACCAGTCTGTGTGGGCTATTAACTAGTCTCCTGTTGAAGGCTTGTAACCTGAATCTGTGGGCTGTTAACCAGTCTGCTGTTGCAGGCTTGTAACCTGAAACTGTGGGCTATTAACCAGTCACATGTTGAAGGCTTGTGACCTGAGTCTGTGTGGGCTATTAACCAGTCACCTGTTGCAGGCTTATAACCAGTCTGTGTGGGCTGTTAACCAGTTTCCTGTTGCAGGCTTATAACCAGTCTGTGTGGGCTGTTAACCAGTCTCCTGTTGCAGGCTTGTCACCTGAATCTGTGGGCTATTAACTAGTCTCCTGTTGCAGGCTTATAACCAGTCATGTGTGAGCTATTAACCAGTCTCCTGATGCAGGCTTGTAACCAGTCTGTGTGAGCTATTAACCAGTCTCCTGTTGCAGGCTTGTAACCAGTCTGTGTGGGCTGTTAACCAGTCTCCTGTTGTAGGCTTCTAACCAGTCTGTGTGGGCTGTTAACTAGTCTCCTGTTGCAGGCTTGTATCCAGTCTGTGTGGGCTATTAACCAGTCTCCTGTTGCAGGCTTGTATCCAGTCTGTGTGGGCTGTTAACCAGTCTCCTGTTGCAGGCTTGTAACCAGTCTGTGTGGGCTATTAACCAGTCTTCTGTTGTAGGCTTGAGTCTGTGTGGGTTTGTAATCAGTTCGTTCTTTAGTTAAACATTTTCCACGCTGTAAGTGTTATTAGATGAGGACAGGGGAGTAGACTGTTTAGGGGTGGTGGAAAGTCACTGTTTGCGCATGTGTATGTGTTTGACCAGTCTTTGTGAGCTTAGTATGGAATAGAATGAGATGGAGGACAGAATAGGATGGAATAAATAGAATGGGATGTCATGGAATAATGAAAGGGACAGAATGGGATGGAAAGGAATAATGGAAAGGGGTGGAGTGGAATAATGGAAAGGGGTGGAGTGGATCAGGACAGAATGGGATGGAATGTGACCAGAATTGGGTGCAGTGGAATACTGGAATGGGACAGAATGGAGTGGACAAGAGCGGGACAGAATGAGATGGAATGGAATAATGGAATGGGATTGAGTGGAATAATGGAATGGGATAATGGAATTAGACAAAATGGAATGGAATGAGACAGAATGGGATGAGCAGAATAATGGGATGGAATGGAATGAGAGAGAATGGAATAATGGAATGGGATGGGGTGAAAGAATGGAATGAGACAGAATGGGATGGAATGAAATGAGACAGAATGGGAATGAAATGAGACAGAATGGGATGGAATGAGACAGAATGGGATGGAATGGGATGGAATGAGACAGAAAATGGAATGGAATGAGACAGAATGGGAATGAAATGAGACAGAATGGGAATGAAATGAGACAGAATGGGATGGAATGGAATAATGGGATGGGACAGAATGGAATGGAATAATGGAATGAGACAGAATGGGACGTAATAGAATGAGACAGAATCGGATGGAATGGAATAATGGAATGGGACAGAATGGTATGGAATGGAATGAGACCGGATTTGATTGAATAGAATAATTGAATGAGACAGAAGGGGGTAGAATGGAACGGGACAGAATGGGATGGAGTGGATAGAGACGGAATAAAATGGGATGAGACAGAATGGTGCACAGGTGAGCACAAGATTCAGTGCTATATAAATACCATTATTATTATATATATTATTATTAATGGGATGGGATGAAAGGAGACATAATGGGTTGGAATGAGACAGGATGGAATGGAATGAGACGGAACATGGGATGGGATGGAATAGAAGAAAATGTGAGCTTGTGGCTGTGAGTGGGGATAAGCTGGAAAGAGAAACATGATGGTTATGCCACTGAGAAACCACGGAACAGTGGGACGATAATGAATATGTAGTTTGAAAAGAGGACGGCAGACTCAGGCAATGGGCTCCTGATTTAGTGTTCACCAGTGATCAGGGTTTGAGGCCCTGGTTCAGCGTGGTGATGTGTCCTTGGGGAAAGACACTCTACTCAGATTTTCCTCCCCCAGCCCAGGTGCGAATGGATACCTGACTTTTTTTTTTTTTTTTTTTTTTGCTGCCCCATTCATCTGCACCGTTTCAGTGGCATTACTCCCATGCCGCTCATTTAGATTCCCCCATACACGGCCACACCCGGGTTTGTCCGTCACAGTTCCAGCATCGGCAGTCCGCAGGGAACCATCGATGTTAGGTCGCCAGGAGGCCACACACCAGAGGAGACCCTGCACTGCTGCTGAGTCACTTTGGTGGTGTTCAATGGTGCCTGTTCTGATTCAACATACTTAGGACACCACCTACTAAGCCCCCTACTAACGACAATAATGGCTCAGTCAGCCCCCAGAGTGGAGACCGCCACCACATCCCTCAAACAACAGGCCCCCCACGAATCTGCCGACACTGAAGACATTGACAGGACTCACCCCAAGCACAGAATTCACTGTCTTGATTGCCATAGAAGGGTATGGGACCTTTAATCTTTGAATAATACTAAAAACCATGACATTACACAGACAAGCAAATAAAAGGTGTTCTCTTGGATCTTCAATTCAACAGGCCGATGAAAGCGCAAAAAGGGTGAATGTGCATCTTCTGGACGACAACGTACCGGAGCGCCAGGAATCGGTGTTGGTCTACCTGACGCAGGTGACAGGTGGGGCCAGAGTGGCCCGGGGCACTCCTGATGGGGGTCACAAGGTGAGTTGGGGAAGGGGGGCAGCGGTTCAAGCTTCTGTATGATTGCTGATTGAATTATATTCATTGCCTGTATGTTCTGTCATGTGTTTGAATTCACTTATGCAGTTGAGACAATACTTCATGCATGTAAACAAAACACGCCAGGCCAAGTTTAACCCTGAGGAACCATCACAAGTCATACTCCGAACATAAAGTCGAGCAAGAAAATGCAGTAGACACAATACTACAGGCATGTACACAAAACACACCAGGCCATGTTTAACCCTGACGTACCATCACATGCTCCGAACATAAAGTCGAGCAAGGAAATGCCCATGATTAGACAAGACAATAGAGTGGAGTGATGGCCTGGAGGTGACGCGTCTGCCTAGGAAGCGAGATAAACTGAACACGCTGGTTTGAATCACGGCTCAGCCACCGATCTTTTTCTTCCCCTCCACTAGACCTTGAGTGGTGGTCTGGACGCTAGTCATTCAGATGAGATGATAAACCAAGGTCCCATGTGCAGCATGCATTTAGTGCACGTAAAAGAACCCACGGCAACAAAAGGGCTGTTCCTGGCAAACTTATGTAGAAAAATCCACTTTGATAGGAAAAACAAATAAAACTGCACGCAGGGGGGAAGGGTGGCGTTGTAGTATAGCGACGCGCTCTCCCTTGGGAGAGCAGCCCGAATTTCACACGGAGAAATCTGTTGTGATAAAAAGAGAAATACAAATACAAATACATCAGTAAAATTGAATAGTCTGCTTTCTCAATGAATTTTTTTTTTAAGGAAAACAACAAAAAAATCACAGTTTTTGTGTGATTGTGCCTCTCCATATTATTACAGGATGCTGCTCAGCAGTTAGTGTTCAAGCAATGGGGATTTGGAGGGTGGGGTGGGGTTAGGGGGATAGGGGAAATGATAGGAGGGGGTGTACGGTTGCTTGAGTGAAAGATTTTTTCCAGGCCAAGTATGAACTGTGAAATTTCAAAATGTAATGTTCTGGAACAGAACAGGTTTAGAGCTTTCCTGAGTTTTCCCTGTCCTGTCCTCTGTTACTGCACTTTTTTGTTTGTGAGGTTCCCTGATTTTGGGGGGGATTGGATTTCTGCTTTCCACCTTAATTAGATATTTCGGACCTTTCTTCATCTCCAGGGCTTTGCTGAAATCTTCATCAGAGCCAACGACGTGTCCAACGGTATCATTGGATTTGACGAACAGTCCAAGAGTGTTGTGGCGGACGAAGACGTTAACCCAACAATCACCCTGACGCTGACCCGTTTGAATGCCGATTACGGAAACGTGGTGGTGTTTTGGAAAGCCAAGATGAGCGAAACGAGCAGCGATGAGGAAGACGGTCAGCTGACCCATCAGCTTGAAGCAGTGTCAGGGAACACGACTTGTTTTGCCGATGTTAGTCTGTGTGACTTGGTGCTGCGTCTCCAAGATGATACAGTGAGGTTTTCCCCCCTTTCATTTCTTTCTTTTCTACTGTCTTTTTTTTAATATATATTTTTAAAGATTATCGCTAAGAGTGAAAATCACATAAAACACACAAAAAAAACCCCAAGAAGTAAAGTGAAATAAATAAATGAATATGAGTATATACACGAAACATTTTTAATTGCACAGAATTAACACTTTGTGTGGTTTCATTCGCTTCGATCTTTTCTTCCCAAATTTCGTAATTTCTTCTTTCCCACTTTCTTCCATCTGTGCCTTTCTTTATGTACATTTCTTTCATTCCTTCCATTGTCCGTCCGTGCCTTTCTTTATGTACATTTCTTTCATTCCTTCTGTTGTCCATCCTTGCCTTTCTTTATGTACATTTCTTTCTTTTCCTTCTATTGTCCCTCCTTGCCTTTCTTTATGTACATTTCTTTCTTTTCCTTCCATTGTCCATCTTTGTCTTTCTTTATGTACATTTCTTTCATTTCTTTCTGTTGTCCATCTGTGCCTTTCTTTATGTACATTTCTTTCTTTTCCTTCTATTGTCCTTCCATGCCTTTCTTTATGTACATTTCTTTCTTTTCCTTCTTTTGTCCATCTTTGTCTTTCTTTATGTACATTTCTTTCTTTTCCTTCTATTGTCCATCTTTGCCTTTCTTTATGTACATTTCTTTCTTTTCCTTCTATTGTCCATCTGTGCCTTTCTTTATGTACATTTCTTTCTTTTCCTTCTATTGTCCTTCCATGCCTTTCTTTATGTACATTTCTTTCTTTTCCTTCTATTGTCCATCCTTGTCTTTCTTTATGTACATTTCTTTCTTTTCCTTCTATTGTCCATCTTTGCCTTTCTTTATGTACATTTCTTTCTTTTCCTTCTATTGTCCATCTGTGCCTTTCTTTATGTACATTTCTTTCTTTTCCTTCTATTGTCCTTCCATGCCTTTCTTTATGTACATTTCTTTCTTTTCCTTCTATTGTCCATCCTTGTCTTTCTTTATGTACATTTCTTTCTTTTCCTTCTATTGTCCATCTGTGCCTTTCTTTATGTACATTTCTTTCTTTTCCTTCTATTGTCCATCTGTGCCTTTCTTTATGTACATTTCTTTCTTTTCCTTCTATTGTACATCCTTGCCTTTCTTTATGTACATTTCTTTCATTTCTTTCTTTGTACATCTTTGCCTTTCTCTGTGTACATTTCTTTCATTTCTTTCTTTTGTCCATCTTTGCCTTTCTTTATGTACATTTCTTTCATTCCTTCCTTTGTACATCTGTGCCTTTCTTTATGTACATTTCTTTCTTTTCCTTCTATTGCCCATCTTTGTCTTTCTTTATGTACATTTCTTTCTTTTCCTTCCTTTGCCCATCTTTGTCTTTCTTTATGTACATTTCTTTCATTCCTTCCGTTGTCCATCCTTGCCTTTCTTTATGTACATTTCTTTCTTTTCCTTCTATTGTCCATCTGTGCCTTTCTTTATGTACATTTCTTTCTTTTCCTTCTATTGTCCATCTGTGTCTTTCTTTATGTACATTTCTTTCTTTTCCTTCTATTGTCCATCTGTGTCTTTCTTTATGTACATTTCTTTCTTTTCCTTCTGTTGTCCATCCTTGCCTTTCTTTATGTACATTTCTTTCTTTTCCTTCTATTGTCCCTCCTTGCCTTTCTTTATGTACATTTCTTTCTTTTCCTTCTATTGTCCATCTGTGTCTTTCTTTATGTACATTTCTTTCTTTTCCTTCTATTGTCCATCCTTGCCTTTCTTTATGTACATTTCTTTCTTTTCCTTCTATTGTCTATCCTTGCCTTTCTTTATGTACATTTCTTTCATTTCTTTCTTTGTACATCTTTGCCTTTCTCTGTGTACAATTCTTTCTTTTCCTTCTGTTGTCCATCCTTGCCTTTCTTTATGTACATTTCTTTCATTCCTTCCTTTGTACATCTGTGTCTTTCTTTATGTACATTTCTTTCTTTTCCTTCTATTGTCCATCTGTGTCTTTCTTTATGTACATTTCTTTCTTTTCCTTCCATTGTCCATCTGTGCCTTTCTTTATGTACATTTCTTTCTTTTCCTTCTGTTGTACATCCTTGTCTTTCTTTATGTACATTTCTTTCATTTCCTTCCTTTGTCCCTTTATTCTTTTTTTTCCCTCCCCTCCTTTACTCCATCCCTTCTGTCATTCACTTGGTCTTTTTCTTTTTTTTAAAGTCGATTGTTGATTAATGCATCAATTCATTTGTAGGCATGTCTGAGCGTTTGCCTGTTGTGTTTATGTAAAGATTGTGATATGAATAGCATTAGTGATATTGTACAGGATATGTGTGAATCTCTTTTTTTTGAAAATATATATTCTCTGTATGTTTGCCAGCCTGTGAGTGTTGTCACATGATTTCCCGCGAACGAATTTGAATTGAATGGTTTTTCGCTCAGAAACCAGAGGAGAGTTTCACCTTTGTGGTGAAGCTGGAAAGAGCTGGGGACGATGCCATCTTGAACAACGCCAGTCTGTACTCCACCATTACCGTTCTTCCCAGTGACAATGTGCGAGGCCTGGTGCAGATCGTGCCCACTGACAGGTGATTGTTTCCAGGGTCACTGCTTAACTCATTCTGTTCCAGGCGCGAGACAACTCATACCATGATTACTTCCCCTGTGGATACGGATACGGATGTTTTGTTCATATAAAGGCCATTGCCCCTCACGAAGGGGTACAATACATAAACAAGCACAGCCACTGAAGAAAATCATGAAGTTGCAACAGATCTGAAATGCAATGCCTTGTACAAGTATATTGACAAATTCCTTATGACGCTTTCTTTCCTCTGTGGACCAGGTATGAGTATTCTTGCTCCAACACACTATTCTAATTTCGTTCATTCTTGCTTGGTACAGTTGGCATTCTGAACTGAACCGTTTACAGATTGCGGAAGCATGAAAACGAAGCTCTCTTTGACCGATTAAAAAAAAAAAAAAATCTCCATCAATTTTCACTGTTTTAGTGAACCACCCTATACTTTCTGCAGTGGTCTCATGTAGTGCTGGTCCAGAGGAGTTGTAGAAGGCATGTGGCTATGGGGTAGAATGAGTTAATAGACTGATGGGTACTGTTGATGAAATGTTGAAGTGTTGGACTTGAATTTGGAGTGTCTGGGTTTGGATTTTGGTTGCAGTGTGTGTGTGTGTGTGTGTGTGTGTGTGTGTGTGTGTGTGTTTCCAACATTATCTGACATGTATTTGTTTAAACTTGTGTGTGTGTGTTGTATTGTTTGCTTCTGTTAAGAATTTGTCTTATGTGCAATGTTGATTCTTTTTGTTTTTTGTTTTGTTTTTGTTTTTCATGAGGGTATGGTATAAATATATTTTTAGCTTATCCATCAGATAGATAATAGATGATTTGTCCTTGTCACCATTGTTGAAGTCATTGTCATCATCCTCATCATCTTATCATTGTCATCATTGTCGTTATCATCAGTGCTGCCGTCAATGTCTTCTTCAGTGTCATCGTTGTCCTAACTGTCCTTGTTATTGTCTTCATTGTCATTGTCATTATTGTCTTTGCTCCAGTTGTCATAGTCGTTGCCATCATTATCATTGCTGTCATTGTCATTGTCGTGGTCATAATGGTCATTATCATCACCGTCGTTGTCACATCATTGTTCTCATCACTGTCATCATTGTTGTAGTTATAATTGTTGTAGTTATAAGTGTTGTTGTCTTGTAATCATTGTCATCATCGTCCTTGTCGTCATTTTCAGTGTGAAGATAGTGGGAGACGATGAGGACTCGGTGAGGATCGGCGTACAGAGGGTTCAGGGGTCAAACTACGACGTCACGGTCAGCTACAGCACCATGATGATGGTGAAACCCATTGTGGAGACCGGCATCAGCATTTACCTGGCGGAGGATGGTGCCGACTACGAGCAACAGGACGGAGTTCTGGTTTTCTATCAGCGCACAGAGGTGGGTCTCTCGGCTTAACTCATCCAGCCCTGCCCTTGCGTCAGAATTCTATCTCATTGAAACGTATTTCACATTCCTGCATGTGCATAAACCGCAAGGAAAGGGAGCTAACTACTACAGTGTTTCCGGATGTGTTCACATTAAGTTTGGACTAAAAACAGTATATTTTCTGTTTTTCTTGCGTCAGTATAGCATGGAAGCCTGCCAAGGTTTTAAACTCCCCAGAATTGAATGGGTTAGCCCTCGAGTGCACTGTTGATGTACAACATAATCATAGAACACATGGGTGCTGTTCTGTGTTGGTGTGAACTCTATGTCCTAATATCACAAGCTTTCTGGTTTTTACTGAGCATTACAGAAAAGCTGTCTGCCAGACATGCATTCACACTCTTGATTTTCTGGGTGTGTGGAATGGTTGTGAAGTGTGTTTGGGTGTATGGCAATTTGTGAATGGGGGAGATAAACTGTGACCTGTTCTATCTCTCTCTCTCTCTCTCTCTTTCTTTATATGTATGTGTGTGTGTGTGTGTGTGTGTGTGTGTGTGTGTGTCTTTCTGCCTCTGTTTCTGTCTCCCTGACTGTGTGTGAATGTGTGTGTTGTGAACAAATTGATGGGTAGTTTATGATCACGTATATATGTGTGTTGTGTAGCCTATTAACTCAGCTTTGTATTACCTTCTGTTGTTATCAGTTTTGTTGTCCAGGTGACTTGAAATATTGCCCGTGTAATATATAGTTTAATGGCATTTTTCTGTTTCTGTCATGCTCTGTTTTTGTTTTGTTTTCTGTTGTTTTTTGTTGTTGTTGTTGTTTTTTGTCACAGGTTGCAGTGCCTAACTGGAGGGATAATTGATCAATTTTTTCAGGTTATCAAGTACATCACCATAAAGTTGACACCAGAGAAAGCATCTGTTTCTCCATACCCCAAACAGTTCTATGTCAACATCCACAGCGCTACCAACGGGGCAAGGTAAGCAGTTCAAGAAGATTTATTTGAAAATGATAACAGCCATTGTCATGTGATGTAGAGTGAAGTTCATTTAACTCTCTTTGGATGACGGAATGCGTGAGCATTCCTACATGAAACGTATTTGGTTTTGGACGACGGAATGGAACAGCATTTTCCAAAAATAAAAATCCATCACACGCTGTACACGTGATTTTGTGAATAGCCAAGCAGAGTGCGCTATTCTGGGTCACTCCACAACCGAATGGCATGATGCCAGCCTGTCATGTGTGGCCTGTCTCGCACACACGCTGACAAAGTCACTGACCGGTCGTCTGCTCACGTGTCAGTCTGTTAGCAAATGGGTTCTTCTCAAAATGTTGTGGAGTGAACAAGGCAGTGATGGCAACGCTTTAGTGTTGCCGAAGTAGTTGAAATGCTACAAACTGAAGGGTCGGACATTGAAGAGGTTGATGATGACGACGAAGAAAGCGAATTAAGTGCAGAAAGCGAGCATGGGTATGGTGATCCAAGGTGAAAAATTGGTATTATTTTCTACATAATGGCAAAACTGTAAAAATGAGATGAGAAATTTTTTTTTCTTTGTAATAGCCCGACACATAATAGACCAGTTCCAAAAGTTTCATTTTCTTACTCTGTATTTTGTATTTTTTGTAAATTTTTTTTCCAGACCCTTACAAATGGGCCATCTGTGGGGAAAAGCAAGGGAGAAAACTTGTCGTCCCGCATGAGTTAATGGAACAAGAAGGCAACCCAGCAACACGAAACAGCTTCTGCCATTCTGAAAGCAGCCTTGACCAAAAAAAAAAAAAAAGGGTTAGATTCTTAAAATTCAGCAACTGCGGGCAGTTCAAATCTTCAGTCAGTAACATATATATTTGATTATTTCAGCTGAATAACAAAGCATCTTTTTCTTTGCCATGAATTCTTTCAGTTGCACCCCATGATAAAAAAAAATCGGTTTCAGTTTCAAGGAGGCGCCAAAGCAGACAGACTTATCCATGTATGCCACACCGCACCACGTCTGTTTCAACTGATAAACAAGGTGGAGCAGATTCTTTGCTTGCCCATGGACTTCACCTGCTACCCAGGCTTTGAGAGCCAGCCAAAGGCTTGGGAAAGAAATTAAAGTGTTAAAAATCATTGTGGTTTGCAGTGTGAACGCAGTCTACAACAGATCGACAGTGCGCATCGTGAGGGAGAGTGATGTTGAAGTGTTCCGGATCATCAACAGGCAGCAAGACAGACCGCTGGATGACACCAGCCTCCTTGAGTAAGTCTGTACAATCTTATGTCAATGGCCAATACATGTGTGTGTGTGTGTGTGTGTGTGTGTGTGTGTGAGTGTGTGTGTGTGTGAGTGTGTGTGTGTGTGTGTGTGTGTGTGTGTGTGGTGTGTGTGTGTGTGGTGTGTGTGTGTGTGTGTGTGTGTGACTGAAGCCTGACTGAATGACACAGGAAATGAATGATAAGCCATCTGAAGGCAGCTCTGTGTGTGTGTGTGTGTGTGTGTGTGTGTGTGTGTGTGTGTGTGTGTGACTGAAGCTTGACTGAATGACACAGGAAATGAATGATAAGCCATCTGAAGGCAGCTCTCAATTTTGTGTGTGTGTGTGTGTGTGTGTGTGTATGTGAGTGTGTGTGTGAGTGTGTGTGTGAGTGTGTGTGTGTGTGTGTGAATGTGTGTGTGTGAGTGTGTGTGTGAGTGTGTTTGTGAGTGTGTGTGTGTGTGTGTGAGTGTGTGTGTGAGTGTGTGTGTGTGTGTGAGTGTGTGTGTGTGTGTGTATGAGTGAGTGAGTGAGTGTGTGTGTGTATGTATGTGTGTGTGTGTGTGTGTGTGAGTGTGTGTGTGTGACTGAAGCCTGACTGAATGACACAGGAAATGAATGATAAGCCATCTGAAGGCAGCTCTCACTGCCTCTAGGCAGCCTGACATTCAAATGACGTGTTTTTTTCAACTTTTTTTTTTTTCTCAAATTTGATAGCATATAGAAATTTAACGTAAATACATATATGGATAAGTAGAGTGGAACAAAATGGATGAAACATGAAAAAGCAAACAAAAATGAAAATTAAATAACAGTTTTGCAACATACAAGCATAGTATTCTGAGGAAAACCTACTATTGATAAATCATTTGAAATTGTCATCAATAAGGGGGGAAAAAACATCCATTTCAACCAAATTGCATCATTTGTATATATTTCAATGAATGTACTTTCTTCATTAACACTGCTTATTTTAAGTTAAAGTTTTGCAAATATCAAATTATGATTTTCTATTTTTGTGTATAAGCAATAAGCCAGTAAAAATTTGCACATTGTTTCACACAAAACCGCTTGGAGTTTTAAGATTTAAACTTTATAATTTGCTTAGCCTTTACCATAAAAAAAACAAACTATTATATAAAGTTTCCAATCAAAGGTAAGCATGGTTACCATTTAGTATTGAACCTGTATGTTTCACATGCAACCATGGCATTATATTCTTTAATTTTCTATCTTGAGAGAATATAATTTTCAAATGAGTGAATATTTAGGAGGCGTTTATCCAATTTACATTTATAGTATACATCTTCCCTAGGAGGATTGGCAAATCAAGAACCAAGTCTGTAATTATTTCAATGAAATGACTTAGTCAGCCCACCCAACTCCAAAAAAAAGCCAAATTGAAACAATTTGAATTGCAGTGGCCATGTTTCTCTGCTATGCTTAATTCCATCTTTCTGTAAATTATTTCTGTTATGATGAAAGGTTGGGTTTTTTGGTGTGTTTTTTTAAGTTACTTTGCAGTGAGTTTTAATGTTCTCTTATTAATTGTTGCAATTTTCTCGTACCTGTTGTGTCTGTGTGGAGTTGATTTCAATTTGGTTGATTTACAAGAAGGTTGAAATTCAAACAGATTGAACACCACATTGCTGTGTTGCCATCAGTATTGAGGAGTTTTAATTCATTTCAGTGCCTGTTGTGTCTGTTGTTTTGTCAATTGTTCTTGGTTCTTCTGCAGCACCTCATGAAAAGAGAGAGAGAGACAGACAGACAGCAAGTAGCTGATAATCTTCACACTTTTTAGGATAAAGTTACTTTTCCTGATAGTAATTCGTTATTTAATTTTCTCCACACCCTGTGGTACATAAGGCAGCGGCAACCAGAGATCTCCACTGTTGCCTTTTAAAAAATTTTTTGCTGCCCCATCATCTCCACCTTCTTCTTTCTTCTGCATTCACTCGTATGCACACGAGTGGGCTTTTACGTGTATGACCGTTTTTACCCCACCATGTAGGCAGCCATACTCCGTTTTCGGGGGTGTGCATGCTGGGTATTTTCTTGTTTCCATAACCCACCGAACGCTGACATGGATTACAGGATCTTTAACGTGCGTATTTGATCTTCTGCTTGCATATACACACGAAGGGAGTTCAGGCACTAGCAGGTCTGCACATATGTTAACCTGTGAGATCGTATAAATCACCACCCTTTACCCACCAGGCACCGTCACCGTGATTCGAACCCGGGACCCTCAGATTGACAGTCCAACGCTTTAACCACTCGGCTATTGCACCCATTTCAGTGGCATTACTCCCATGCTGTTCATTTAGATTCCTCCATACACGGCCACACCCAGGTTCGTCTGCCACAGTTCCAGTGTTGGCAGCCCACAGGGAACCATCGATGTTAGGTCACCAGGAGGCCACACACCAGAGGAGGCCCTGCACTGCTGCTGAGTCACTTCGGTGGTGTTCAGTGGTTCTGATTTAATGTACTTAGGACACCACCTACTAAGCCTCCTACTAACGACAGTAATGGCTTAGTCGCGGAGCCAGACTGAGTGAGCGTCCCTCCCAGAGTGGAGACCGCCACCATGTTGCCTTTCTTATGCTGTCTTAGTTTTCCCCTGTATGGCCATCTGCACTGTTGCCTTTCTTATGCCATCTTAGTTTTCCCCTGTATGGCCATCTGCACTGTTGCCTTTCTTATGCCATCTTAGTTTTCCCCTGTATGGCCATCTGCACTGTTGCCTTTCTTATGCCGTCTTAGTTTTCCCCTGTATGGCCATCTGCACTGTTGCCTTTCTTATGCCGTCTTAGTTTTCCCCTGTATGGCCATCTGCACTGTTGCCTTTCTTATGCCGTCTTAGTTTTCCCCTGTATGGCCATTCTCCTTCAGCTCTCTTTTTTTTTTTTTTTTTTTTGTTCCTTTTTTTTTTTCCTGTGCCCATATCTCTGTTATGTTCCTTGACACTCATTTTCCATGTTGTGTACAGTGAAGGGATACTCTTGGAAGTGCTTTTGGTGGCATTCCAGGTACAGCCATTTCCTTTTTTTTTTTTCTTCTTCTTTTAACCATTCTGTGCCTTGTCTGTCTTGGTCTTCATTGCACTTTTAAAAAAAATATATATATCTGGTTTCCGATTTTTATAGACAGGCAAGGTAAAAATAATGAAAAAAAAAAAAAAAAAAAGAAGAAAGAACAAACAAAACAAAAAAAGTAAAGAAAAATCGAAACAAAACGGTCATACACATAAACTGTTACATGTCTGTCTGAGTGAGTATGTGTGCGTGCCTGAAATCTGATTGAACGACACAGGGAACGAACGATGAAACAAAACGCCCAGCTGCAGCCATCAGTCGGCTTTACCCAGGTAGGCAGCCTGTTGTGCAAATGTCTCCGTGTTTGTAAAGCGCTTAGAGCTTGGTCTCCGTCTGAGGATAGGCGCTGTATAAGTATCCATATCAGTCAGTTCGATGAATCAGTGTTGTCATGGTTGTGCAGGACTCTGGGAGGATTGGATGGTCAAGCTCGGGGACCACTTTCAGACACAGCGGTGACACTGATTGATGACATGATCAAGAAGGTCAACGAGGAGGGGGAAAGCCGACAGTGAGTATCGTGTTGTCAAAAGTGAGTAACAGTGTCTGGCGTAGGCATGACTCTCTGCGGTAGGAGTCTGTTTTGATCAGAGTGAATTTTTTCAACAACAACAACAACAACAACAAAAAAAGCACAAAAAATCATCCTGTGTCGGATAATCTAGAAAAAAAAAAGAAAAGAAAAAAAGACACTGATTGTGATCAGGTTACCCGCTGCAGTCCAAGACTCGATCTTGAACCTGTTCTGTAAATTGTTTGACCCATGATCCAGTGTCACAGATAATCTAGAAAAAAAAAATGACATTGATTGTGATCAGGTTACCCACTACAGTGCAAGACTCGATCTTGGACCTGTTCTGTAAGTTGCTCGACCCAAGTAAAAATGATGGGACAAGGGGGCGCTACTCTTTGGCTGACCGCATCGAGGGCTTTGCTCACAACCTTCTGACGGGCCGCAGCTGTCCCGCAGTGCCCCCTGTTGACGATGAACTGTAAGTTCTCTCCTCTCTCTCTCTCTCTCTCTCTCTATATATATATATATATATATATATATATATATATATATGATATGTGAGTGTGTTGTGTGCACACTTTTCTTAAAGGCAAAGAAAGTTGTTTGAATTTGCTAAATTAGTTGAGATTATTATGTCATGTCTTCTTTGTCAGTATTGTCATTGAATATGTCGCTGCAGGGGTGTGTGAAAATGTGTGTGTTTGTGCATGTTTGTTTATGTGTGTGTGTGTGTTTGTGTGTGTGTGCTTGCATATAAAAACATCATATGAGTTGTTCTTTGAAAAAAAACAACAACAGATTTTTGTCTCCAAATATATATGACAGAAGTTCTTTGAAAAAAAAAGAAGATTTTTGTCGGGTCTTCATTATAAAAACCAGTATTCATATTGCATACAATTTTCCAATGGTTTGTGTTTGTAGTTTGTGCATGCGTGTGTGTGTGTGCATGTATGTGCTTGTGCACTTTAAGGTCTTCTTGATATCAGTATTAAAATTGTTTGCATGTTCTGTTTGTGTGTCTGTGTATGTGTGTGTGCGCATGCATGTGTGTGACTGTGCGTGTGTATGTTTTTGAATGTGTGTGTATGTGTTGTGTGTGTATGTGTACACATGCATGTGTGTGTGTGTGTGTTGAAGGATCCGGAAAGAATGTGAACACGTGATAGTGTCAGCTGGAAGATGGCATCCGGTGAAGCTACAAGGCTATGACTATGAGGCCAAGTAAGTCTACTCTTTCCCTTTTCCGTTACTTTTTATCAGTTTAATGTCATATTGAGCATCCAGTAATGTGACGTCATCTTGAGCGTCTAGTAATGTCATCTTTGAGTGTCTAGTAATGTAATGTTTATTGAATATCTTGTAATATCTTGTGGGGCATCCAGTAAAACCATATCGAGCATCTAGTCATGTAATGTCATGTTGACTGTCTAGTAATGTAACGTGATATTGAGCATCCTGTAATATTAAGCCATACTGTAATTTAATGTCATACTGAGCATCTAGTAATGTAATGTCATATTGAGTGTCTGTTAATGTAACGTCACACTGAGCATCTAGTAATGTAATGTCATACTGAGCATCTGGTAATGTAATGTCATGTTGAGCATCTAGTAATGTCATACTGAGCATCTAGTAATGTAATGTCATGTTGAGCATCTAGTAATGTCATACTGAGCATTTGGTAATGTAATGTCATATTGAGTGTCTGTTAATATGAAGTCATACTGAGTGTCAAGTTATGTAATGTCATATTGAGTGTCTGTTAATATGAAGTCATACTGAGCGTCAAGTAATGTAATGTCATATTGAGTGTCTGTTAATGTAATGTCTTATTGAGCATCAAATAATGTAATGTCATATTGAGTGTCTGTTTATGTAACATCATATTGAGCATCTAGTAATGTAATGTCATATTGAGTGTCTGTTAATATGAAGTCATACTGAGCATCAAGTAATGTAATGTCACGTTAACTCATAGAGCCCCGCACGCAAGCATTGCTACGGTGTAAACATTTATCTCATAAAATCTGTTTTCACATTCCTACATATGCATAAACCTCAAGGAAAGGCGACTAACTTCTACAGTATATCTGGACGTGTCCACATGTAATGTGGATGAAAAACAGTATATTTTGTCCTCATCAATGACGGGCGCAATAGCCAAGTGGTTAAAGTTTTGGACTTTCAATCTGAGGGTCCTGGGTTTGAGTCTCGGTGACAACGTCTGGTGGGTCAAGGGTGGAGATTTTTCCGATCTCCCAGGTCAACATATGTGCAGACCTGCTAGTGCCTGAAGCCCCTTTGTGTGTATATGCAAGCAGCAGATCAAATACACGCGTTAAGATCCTGTAATCCATGTCAGCATTCGGTGGGTTATGGAAACAAGAACATACCCAGCATGCACACCCTCAAAAGCAGAGTATGGCTGCCTACATGTCAGGGTAAAAACAGTCATACACAAAAAAGCCCACTCATGTACATACGAGTGAACGTGGGAGTTGCAGCCCATGAATGCAGAAGAAGTCCTCATCAGTATGTCATAGAAACCTGCCAAGGCTGGAAGCTCCCTGGGGTTGAATGGGTTAAGTGTCTAGTAATGTAATGTCATATTGAGTGCCTCGGTGAAACCCTTCAAGTAATGACACTTTTTTTTTTTTTACAGAAAATTTCTAGAATAATGCCAGGAACAATGTGCTCACACTGTGCCAGGCTTTGAGTGAAGTACATACAATATATTATTATGTTTTTTTTTCTAGTTTCAGTCATTGGCATCAATACTTGAGATAACTCTAGGCTAGCTACAAAGTGAGGATGATTTCAGTTTTGTGTGTGTGTGTGTGTTTCAGAGACAGAGACACATTTTCAGTGCCAAGGAAACTGACACTATCTACAGGAGTTGATGGTGTTGATGATGAGGTAGTGTCTGTTGATGAACAGATTTTTAGACAGTGTTGTTCAGTGTGTGTGTGTTGTGTTTGTGCGTGTGTGTGTGTGTGTGTGTGTGTGTGTGTGTGTGTGTGCATTCATTTTTTTCTTCTTCTTTAAACTAAGTTTGGCATGAGGTGTACTTTTTTGTATGGATGACTGTGCTCTTATTTCTTCAAACTGTGATGATTAGTGTGTGTTTCTCTCTCTCTCTCTCTCTCTCTCTGTGTGTGTGTGTGTGTGTGTGTGTGTGTGTGTGTGTGTGTTCATGCGCATGGATGAACGCATTCTTCTTTTTTTTTTCCTAACTATTTTGATAAGTGTGAGGTGTGTATGAGTGTGTGTATAATTTGTGTGTGTTTGTGTGTGTGTGTGTGTGTGTGTGTGTGTGTGTTGCATACAAATTGTGTGCCACTTTTTCTTTAGATATTCTTTATATTTGTTGCTCACCCTACTACTTCAAACATGGCCACGTCATACATCTAAATTTAGGGCAGACAGTTAGTCTGGAAAAAAAAAAAGAAGTCATATATTATGTAAACTGTTCAGAGGCAGAAAGTTAATACTGTGGTTTGCCTTTTGCAGTGTGTGGATTTCCACATCATTGAGTACAGCAGTCGACAGTGGTTCCCCATACGCAATGGAGAGGGCCTGTTGAACAACCGGGTAAGTGAATATCATGGGGTGGGGTCTTCCGAAATAAGCATGCAGACATGCTTACTGGACACAGTGATGGTGTGGGAGGAATTCAAAAGGAAAGTTTAAAGAGAGATTCAAAAGGAGAGTTAAAAAAAAAAGTGCATGCATGCATGTACAGTATTGCTCACACATAAAAGCTTACACATGTGCACACAGATTTGTGTCGTGAGTGCGAGCACACACACACACACACATATGTAACCCTTGCACTGAAGGGTCTTTTCTCTGAACATAACTTACATTTACACAAGAACAGAATAGAATAGAATATGTCAATATAAAGCAATATAATGCATTTAATAACAATATTCTTGATAACTATGGTAAACCACTGACCTCGTTACTTTTGATAATTTTAAAGATGTTGAAAAATGTATATAAATGAGACTGTTAGTACAATAGTTGATCAAGTCATTTGGCAGACATGCAACAAAGCAACAAATGTTCATGACTAAAGAAAGGAAAGAATGTAAACAAACCAACAAAATGACAGCCTGCAACAAGAGGGTACAAGTATCAACGCCAACCACAACCACAACAAAATCATCATGTGATACTTATTACAGGTTCTGTCGGTTTGGTTTCAAAGGTGTGTGTGTGTGGGGAGGGGGGGGCGGGGGGGGGGGGGGGGGGGAACAGTGAGAGAGAACAAACGAACAAACGAACAAAATTTTATTTTATGAGGGTAAAGGAGTAAGCACAAAGTACTTGTTTACATCCAGCCCTCTGGGCATAAATAATAATTGGAGAAAAAAAAGAAGAAAAAAAGCGAGAGTCAATTCACAACACCAACGTCAAAATTGCATGAGCATGTGCAAACATAAACATAGAACTTATGTACAATACAATATCGCGATAGATGAATAACAACGAGGACAATAGGGTAGGGGCGTGGTGGAGAGCGGAAGGAAGAATGGACAAGGGGAAGAGTAAAGAAGGTTGGGGAGGCTGACAACAGATATAGTGACAGTGACAGTGGAGAGACAGAGAGAGAGACTGACAGGGGAGGATAGAGGCATATATATATTGACAATCTATGCATGTTTTTTGTTTATAATTGATGTTTCAAGAGAGAGAGAGAGAATGCAAACAAGGGAGGCAAGGCCTTCAAGACTCACTTGTGATACACTTTAAAAAAAAAAATCTAATCGTTAAAATGTGTTGTGTATTTGTTAACCAGATTCGAATTAAGTCCCCTAGCATTAATTACAGAGTACTTTCCCTTTTTTACTATCTGCACCAAAACGTTTGCAAAATAAATAAACTTCCATGCTTAGCAAAAGAAATTCCTGATTGAACAAAAAATGATAACAATGACTGCTCTTGTTGTTGGGTCAGAATATCAGATCAAAGTGCCAAGTTTAGAGAATACAAAAAATATAAATATAACAGTAAATGCAGTTTGCATTTAATTAGGCTTCATTTTTTAATTTTTTTTGTGCGCATCCCAGAGGTGCAGTATTATTTTAAACAAGATGACTGGAAAGAACTGAATTTTTCCTATTTTTATGCCTAATTTGGTGTCAACTGACAAAGTATTTGCAGAGAAAATGTCAATGTTAAAGTTTACCACGGACACACAGACACACACACGCACACACACACAGAGACAACCGAACACCGGGTTAAAACATAGACTCACTTTGTTTACACAAGTGAGTCAACAAACCAACAAAATGACAGCCTGCAACGAAAGGGTACAAGTATCAATGCCAACCACAGCCACAACAAAACCACCATGTGATGGTTGTTGCAGGTTCTGTCATTTGGCCTCAAAGGGAGACCGTCCAGTGGCATAGATGAACCTGTCAACTTCCGTATCCATACGCCAGACAACCGCATTGCCGCTAAACGAGCCAGGTCAGTGTCGTCTCTTTCTGTCTTGTGTGTTTGTTTTCCACCCCTTGCACATTTGCTGTGTACTTTTAAAAACTGTTGTGCGTGGGTGGCGGGGAAGTGTGGGGGTGGGGTTGTGTACATGTGTATGGCACTGATTTCATTCTGTTTGCCCTCCACGTGTTCATATGATGCTTTATTTTGTTTGATAAATTTTGTAGATGAATATTCCAATTTTTCCTCTGTTTGATTTTTGAGAGCTTGTCTGCTTTGATACCTTATATATAGTGTGTGTATTTGTTCTTTTGTTTTCTGCTTTAAATGACTTTGGAAAAAGGTGTGTGCAAGAAATTGAACATGCATGCATGTGCAGATATGTGTTTACATCTTAGAGCATACATGTGTGTATATGTATGTGTGTGTGGGTGGGTGTTCAAGAGAGTGTGCCAAAGTACACACTCATATTTTAACTAATTAGTCCCCTAATTAATCTTGTTGATTCCCCCCCCCCCCCTCAAGAAATGGACATTCTTTGAGAGCTGTTGTACATCAATCTATTTTAAAATGTGCATGCACACCTGAATGCACATAAGTTTGCAGATACATGAGCACGTAAGTGTGCATGTGGCTTTTGTGCATAGCTATATCCAGTGTTTAACCCATTCATCCCTGAGGAGTTTACAGCCTCACGGGTATATTGATGCGGTAAAAGGGCAGAAAATGCAGTGTTTTTCCTCAAAATGGCATTTAGACGCATCCATAAATATTGTAGAAGCTAGTTCAACTGCCTTTCCTTACAATTTATGCAGATGTAGGATTATGGAAACCGTTACAGTGAGACAAATTTTGATGCCAAAGCAATGATAGGCTGTGGGGCTCAATAAGTTAAACATGTACTTTCACACTTGACAGCCTTTTAAATGATTTTCCTTGAGATGAATATTGTTCATGACAAAGCATGTTGAAGAGATTTTTTTTTCCCCTTTCTTTTGTGTGCAGTTGTGTGTACTTTGACATGTCTACTGGCCGCTGGGTCAACCCCCAGGATGTGTGCTATGTGCGCAACGATCTCCGACTGGCCACAGATAACTTTGTGGACTGTAGCTGTGGTCACATGACCAGTTACGCCATCATTGCCGAAGTTTACGACTCGGGCATCATTGGTTACACGCTGTGGTTCTACATCATCACCTTATTCTGCATGGTCTGTGTATTATTTTTTTCTGGATGAGGAGGAGGAATTTTGTTTAATGTCCCGTCACACATATCGGTCATTGAAGACTTTTTGTTAAAGTATTTATGAATACATCTGAGTATTATCGGTTAGAAGGGGTGGGAGATGTGGATGAATGGAGGGTTGGGAGAAACTGGGCAAATGAGGGTAAAAAAATGTGGGTGAAATTTGGAAGAAAAAACAACAACAAAAAACAACAACAAAACAACTCTAAATACAGTTCCAGGAAATTACTTAAAGGACTTTCTGGATGAAAGACATTTATTGTTGTGAATTAGTTATTGTTGTGTATCTCTATGACATGTGTGGCCTGACTCTGCAATGACAATGTCCGTTTTTAGTCATGAATAGCCTAACTCTGTGGTGACAGTGTCTGTGTGCAGTCATGCATAGTCTAATGGCAGTGTATATGTGCAGTTATGAATAACCGAAAGGTGATGTCTGTGTAAAATAATGCAGAGCCTGATGTTGTAGTGATATTGAGTGTGCAGTCTGGCAGTCTGGCCTGGCACTATGATGACACTGTGTGCAGTCATGCACAGCCTAATGGCAGTGTTTTTTTCGAAATTATGAATAACAGAAAGGTGTCTGTATACAATAATGCAGAGCCTGATACTGTAGTGACATTGTGTGTGCAGTCAAGCATAGCATAATGCTGTGATGACAATGTCTGTGTGCAGTCATGCATAGCCTAACGCTGTGATGACGATGTCTGTGTGCAGTCATGCATAACCTAATGCTGTGATGACGATGTCTGTGTGCAGTCATGCATAACCTAATGCTGTGATGACAATGTCTGTGTGCAGTCATGCATAGCCTAACGCTGTGATGACGATGTCTGTGTGCAGTCATGCATAACCTAATGCTGTGATGACAATGTCTGTGTGCAGTCATGCATAGCCTAATGCTGTGATGACGATGTCTGTGTGCAGTCATGCATAACCTAATGCTGTGATGACAATGTCTGTGTGCAGTCATGCATAGCCTAATGCTGTGATGACATTGTCTGTGTGCAGTCATGCATAGCCTAACGCTGTGATGATGATGTCTGCGTGCAGTCATGCATAACCTAATGCTGTGATGACAATGTCTGTGTGCAGTCATGCATAGCCTAACGCTGTGATGACAATGTTTGTGCAGTCATGCATAGCCTAACGCTGTGATGATGATGTCTGTGTGCAGTCATGCATAACCTAATGCTGTGATGACAATGTCTGTGTGCAGTCATGCATAGCCTAACGCTGTGATGACAATGTTTGTGCAGTCATGCATAGCCTAATGCTGTGATGACGATGTCTGTGCGCAGTCATGCATAGTCTAATGCTGTGATGACGATGTCTGTGTGCAGTCATGCATAGTCTAATGCTGTGATGACAATGTCTGTGTGCAGTCATGCATAGCCTAACGCTGTGATGACGATATCTGTGCACAGTCATGCATAGCCTAATGCTGTGATGACGATGTCTGTGCACAGTCATGCATAGCCTAACGCTGTGGTGACGATATCTGTGTGCAGTCATGCGTAGTCTAATGCTGTGATGACGATGTCTGTGTGCAGTCATGCATAGTCTAATGCTGTGATGACGATGTCTGTGTGCAGTCATGCATAGCCTAATGCTGTAATGACGATGTCCATGTGCAGTCATGCATAGCCTAACACTGTGATGACAAATATCTGTGTGCAGTCATGCATAGCCTAATGCTGTGATGACGATGCCCATGTGCAGTCATGCATAGCCTAACGCTGTGATGACAATGTCTGTGTGCAGTCATGCATAGCCTAACGCTGTGATGACGATTTCTGTGTGCTGTCGTGCATAGCCTAATGCTGTGATGACAAATATCTGTGTGCAGTCATGCATAGCCTAACGCTGTGATGACAAATATCTGTGTGCAGTCATGCATTGCCTAATGCTGTGATGACGATGTCTGTGTGCAGTCATGCATTGCCTAATGCTGTGATGACAAATATCTGTGTGCAGTCATGCATTGCCTAATGCTGTGATGACAAATATCTGTGTGCAGTCATGCGTAGTCTAATGCTGTGATGACGATGTCTGTGCGCAGTCATGCATAGTCTAATGCTGTGATGACGATATCTGTGCGCAGTCATGCGTAGTCTAATGCTGTGATGACGATGTCTGTGCGCAGTCATGCATAGTCTAATGCTGTGATGACGATTTCTGTGTGCTGTCGTGCATAGCCTAATGCTGTGATGACAAATATCTGTGTGCAGTCATGCATAGCCTAACGCTGTGATGACAAATATCTGTGTGCAGTCATGCATTGCCTAATGCTGTGATGACGATGTCTGTGTGCAGTCATGCATAGCCTAATGCTGTGATGACAATGTCTGTGCAGTCATGCATAGCCTAATGCTGTGATGACAAATATCTGTGTGCAGTCATGCATAGCCTAACGCTGTGATGACGATTTCTGTGTGCAGTCGTGCATAGGGATAGTGATTGTGGCTCATCACCTGTGTCACAAGCAGCCCACGTTTTCTGCCAGTCTACTGCAGCATATGCTGTTTGCTGTCTTTGCCACTTTGGTAAGCTGCCACTCTGCAGTAAACAGATCTACTCCCTTTTTGCCCCCTGCTATCCATTATTCGGATCTGAGAGCGAAATATGTCTTTTAAATTACACATATTATACCGTAACCCACTGGTGCAGACTCTGGCATGGGTCTGAATTCCTGTCCTGTCCAAACTACTAGTTCACTCATGCAGAGAAACCGAAAGTAGCTGTGACTAATGGACTCACTAGATGAGTTATCTCAATTGTGTTAACGGAAGCAGCAGCAGCATCTTTTCCGGTTTTTGACTCACTTGTGTAAACAAAGTGAGTATGTTTTAACCCGGTGTTAAGTTGTCTGTGTGTGCGTGTCTGTGTGTCCGTGGTAAACTTTAACATTGACATTTTCTCTGCAAATACTTTGTCACTTGACAGCAAATTAGGCATAGAAATAGGAAAAATTCAGTTCTTTCCAGTCATCTTGTTTAAAACAATATTTCACCTCTGGGGTGGGCACAAAAAAAAAAAAAAAAAAAAAATGAAGCCTAATTATATGCAGACTGCATTTACTGTTATATTTATATTTTTTGTATTCTCTAAACTTGGCACTTTGATCTGATATTCTGACCCAACAAAAAGAGCAGTCATTATCATTTTTTGTTCAAACAGGAACTTCTTTTGCTAAGCATGGAAGTTTTATTTATTTTGCAAATGTTTTGGTGCAGGGATAAACAAGGGAAATTACTCTGTAATTAATGCTAGGGGACTTAATTTGCTTTAAACTGATCTTTCTCATCTTAAACATTACATTTTGAGATTATACTCAATACATAAAAAGCTTGTGTGTTTTATTCTCAGTCACAAGTGAGTCCTGAAGGCCTTGCCTCTCTTGTTCTTGGTTTTTGTGATCAGTCCTACAGTTTCAGCTGACTGGGTTTTTTTTCTCACTTTTTCTCCGTTTCTGTCTTTTCAATGACTCCCTGTTTTTGCTTTTGCATGTTACCATGTTTTCAAACAGGAAGCAAGGCTGTATCGATCATTTGAGCGATCGGGCCAAAAGTAAGACCAGATCAAACTTGATAAGCGCACACGCAGTGCCCATCCTCTGGGCACAGCCGACACCACTGCTTTGGCTCTACCACTCGAACAAGTTGGTAAAAGAAAAGGAGATTTGATCAAAACATTATCATTTGCTCCCAGATCTGAATTATACCAACTTGCCTCAGTATATGTACGGTTCCTATCAAAAGTGAGTCTTGTTTTTTTACTACCTACAGTTTTGATAAACTTTCTCCATTTGCCTCTGAATCCATTTCCTGTGCTGCCTTTTTTTTCAATGATCATGTTTGTCCTCTCTTATTCCTTAAATTCATTGAACCCAGTGACAGAGCACTGCTCTGGCACTGAAATTCATGTCTTTAAAATGGTTTCCATGTTACTACATATCCAAAAACCACAGTCAAAGGGAAAAACTTCTACAGTATTTCCGGCTGTGTCTGCCTGTGTCAGTTTGGAGGGAAAAAGAAAAAGAAAATGGTCAGTTTCAGTACATTTATGCATTTTTAACAAATCAGTATGACAAGAAAGCCTGCCAAGACTGTAAATTCCCTTGAGTTGAATGGGTTACGGGCAAAATGATGGAGAACACACACCCCGCTCCACCCCCAAACCATCTTTTGAAAAAACAACAACAACAACAACAACAAAAAACCCCAGCAGAATTAATCATTGAACTAGTCTGCACCTTTAATGAGCTGTTTTAACATTTGTTATGTTTCTTTGTTGGTATTTGACACACAATGCGATTCAATACAAGCCGCTGATATTTTCTCCCCCTCCACTAGACCTTGAGTGGTGGTCTGGACGCTAGTCATTCAGATGAGATGATAAACCAAGGTCCCGTGTGCAGCATGCATTTAGCGCACGTAAAAGAACCCACGGCAACAAAATGGCTGTTCCTGGCAAAATTCTGTAGAAAAATCCACTTCGATAGGAAAAACAAATAAAACTGTGTGCAGGAAAAAATACCACAAAAAAAAAAAAAAGAAAAAAAAAAGGTGGTGCTGTCATATAGCGACGTGCCGTCCCTGGGGAGAGCAGCCCGAATTTCACACAGAGAAATCTGTTGTGATAAAAAGAAATACAAATACAAAAAAAAACAATTTTATTTTTCTCCCCAGCTGTGTCTGGTGGTGGACGCCTACTTCAGTGACAGCGACATCCTGGCGAGGTCAATGAAGGAGGATAACACTCGCTGTATTGCCATGGGCCTCTTCCTGCACTACTTCTTCCTCACACAGTTCATGTGGATCATGATGCAGGTATGACTTTCACCTCTTCTTCTTCTTCTTCTGTGTTTGTGGGCTGCAACTTCCACGTTCACTCCTATGTACATGAGTGGGCTTTTACATGTATAACCGTTTTGACCCTGCCATGAAGGCAGCCATACTCCGTTTTCGGGGGTGTGCATGTTGGGTATGTTGCTGTTTCCATAACCCACCGAACGCTGACATGGATTACAGGATCTTTAACGTGCGTATTTGGTCTTCTGCTTGTGTCTGCACATATGTTGACCTGGGGGGTTGGGGAAAATTCCCACCTTTTACCCACCAGGCGCCGTTACCGAGATTAGAACCCGGGACCCTCAGATTGAAAGTCCAACGCTTTAACCATATGGCTATTGCGCCCGTCACTTTCAGCTCAACTTTCAGCTAATATCAAGTGACTGACGTAAACTTACAGTTGGGCCAAGAGCAAAGTTTGAGCTGTATGATCAATGGGTTTTTTTCCACTGCAGTGAAAATTCTTGCAGGAATGTCAGACCCCTGCTGGAGTCTGCACTAGTGGGTCACGGTAAGTATGTTAGATAAGCATAATTTTAATAAGAAAATTTCCTTTTCAGATTAGTCTTTTGTGAAGGACCATGACTCTCGAACTAGGAGGCAAGATTGCACTGGCTCTTAGTGCTGCAGCCTTGGCAGTTAGTTGGCATTATGGGACCATCCCAACAGTGACTGTCCCAAAGCCCTGTAGGCTGTGGGGATGAAACTTGGGCAAGACTCTCTCCACTATGTTAAAATTCTAGCCCAGATGTCAGGACAGCAGTTGCTTCCTCTGTTGTTGTGACAGTCATAGATGGAGAAGACTGTCTATCGTACGTATATTGTCGAGGATTATACAGCTGATGAACAGAACATCAACACAGTCAGACTGAATTCATGCTCACTCAGAGATTAATAACAATTTCATAGAATGAGCAAACTGTACAATTATTGCTTCAAAGAAAGAAAAAAACAAGATGTCCACACTTCCAGACACACAGAAAGTCATAAGAAAAACCTCAGAAAACAACTCTTGCCCCCAAGAAAAATAAGAGTGACTGTAGGTATTGGGACTGACACATAAAATGTGGAAGTGCCTTGGTGGTAGAGATGACGCTGGTGGTGTGGAAGAATACAGTGTTCGTAACATTCCTCATAGAGGCTTCTTCTTCTTCGTTCCTGGGCTGCAACTCCCATGTTCACTCATAGTTACATGAGATAAGTTTTTACGTCAATGACCGTTTTTACCCTGCCATGTAGGCAGCCATACTCTGTTTTCAGGGGTAGAGGCTTCTTCAAGTGTGGTGATTTTTATAAGAGGGAAAGTTAGTTGGGCAGAGTGGAGAAATTAGTTGGGCAGAGTGGAGAATGAAAACTAATCACAAGAGAACTGACTCAGGATCAGGAAGGGTAGAAAAGCTGAACACAAGAAAATACATGTAGTAAGTAGATTTCTCTGTACTGAGAGAAAAGTGGGGAGGGAATCAACAACAAGCAAACAAAATGTCATTCTCCTCCATTGTTATGAGTTAAAGTCCACACAGGAATTATGCAACACACATGACGTAATAAGATAATCATCGTTCATTGTGAATAAAGATCATATTTCTTTGCTGGCACATATATGGCCTGGACCAAGAGCCAGTCTTTGAAGATTTAGAAAGGAGGTTGTCTGGATCTGCTGCGTGGTGACTGTCGGGGCCAGTGCAGGATTGCTCAGTCACAGTGGCTGCAAGGGAAAATCTCTTGTAGGTTTGGTGCTGCAATAGCCGAGTGGTTAAAGCATTGGACTGTCAATCTGAGGGTCCTTTAGATACTGTTTTCCAGTTAACGAAGCAAATAAATATTTTGAACTTGATCTAAATTAGACGGGCGCAATAGCTGAATGGTTAAAGCGTTGGACTTTCAATCTGAGGGTCCCGGGTTCGAATCACGGTGACAGTGCCTGGTGGGTAAAGGGTGGAGATTTTTCCGATCTCCCAGGTCAACATATGTGCAGACCTGCTAGTGCCTGAACCCCTTTGTGTGTATACGGCAAGCAGAAGATCAAATACGCACGTTAAAGATCCTGTAATCCATGTCAGCGTTCGGTGGGTTATGGAAACAAGAACATACCCAGCATGCACACCCCTGAAAACGGAGTATGGCTGCCTACATGGCGGGGTAAAAACGGTCATACACGCAAAAGCCCACTCGTGTGCATACGAGTGAACGCAGAAGAAGAAAAAGGTGCTGCAGTGTCATGGTTATTCCTTCGTGTGTGAGTGTGTGTGTGTTATACATGTGTTCACACATGCATGTAACAGCTCATTCCGGTTAGTTTGTGGAAATGCGTACAGCCACAAGGGCAGAACAGTTAACTCACTTAGTACTGCCAGTTACCTCACCTGACTTTTCCCCACAGACGACCCATTTGTATGGGTAAGAAATAAAATCACCAAAAAACAAATGTGTGAATTTTTTAACTGAAAACTTCCAAACTGATCTGTAACATAATTCCTCCCCTCTCATGCTATCATACAGTGAGATGATGAAAGTACCCATACTTTTTGTTTGAAATTTACACACATTGATGACTTGTAAACGAATCCAGGAAAGCACGCAGAGCTTGAAACAGATTAAATTGAGAACATTATGTAGCCACAGTAGGGCCCCTTCATCTGATTCTGTTGTCTGCCTTGTGACTGAGACGAAACTGGGCCAGATGCCATTGTTGACTCGCACTGTTCACCTGAACCAGTCACCACAAAAAAACAACACCCAACTCTTCTTGCTCGAGAGCACAGCAACACACTCTGCATTTATTGGTTTCAGTGGAGAGTGGAAAGGTCAGTTAAGGTATTCTTAGCTTATAACATCATTATGCAAATTAGGTGCCACTCCAAAAATTCTAAACTATCTAAAGCCCTGTTAGGTCTTCTTCGTCTGAAAATGGTTGTAAACAACAGGGCCTCAATCGGGCCTGTTGTCTAGAGTGAGTTAATGTCAGGCAAGCCAGCATTGGCAACAGATATTGAATGGATGGAAAAACTGCGTTTCATTCAGTATGTTTGCTGATGGTGTGTGCAGTCCACCCATTTCTGGAACCTCCTGGTGATGAATGATGAACACACAGAGCGCAACTACATGGTCTACTTCCTCGTGGGCTGGGGTGAGTTGGCCGTGCTGGGAATGGACACGTCTTCATCATGTGCTTCCGTCCCCTCTCTCATCTCCTTCGTTCTGGGCTGCAGCTCCCACATTCTCTCGTTTGCAGGAGTGGGCTTCTATGTTTATGACTGTTGTGTAACCCTGCAATGTAGGCAGCCATACTTCGTTTTCAGGGGTGTGCATGCTGGGTATATTTTTGTTTCCATAACACACCTAATTCCTGGTATGCATGTGTGTTTGATCTTATGCATGTGTATGCACACAAACGGGGTTCAGGCCCTGGCAGGTCTGCACATCTTTTCACCTAGGAGATCAGAAAAATCTCCACCCTTTACCCATCAGGCACTGTGAATGAGATTTGAACCCAGGACCCTCAGATTGAAAGACCAGAGATATAACTGTTTGGCTGCTTTCACCAGTTGTCCTGCCTCTCTGTCTTTTTGTTATCTATCAATCTGTGAGTATTGTGGTGACTTGTCCAAGTAAACAAAAGCCAAATTTATCAAAGGCATGTGTCAGGAAAAGCATATGCCCAGAAAGGCTGCAAACTGAAAAAAAAAAATTACTTGAGTATTTACCAGGTATTCAAGGAATCATAATTCGCCAGAGATGACACATAAGTACAACAGTGTTTGTTGTGTGATAGTTCACTCTCTTTGCTTGTTTGATAGTTCATTGTCTTTGCCTGATTTAGATTTTCATTCACACTGATGATGATGATGATGATGATGATGATTGTGTGTGTGTGTGTGTGTGTGTGTGATCAAGACCTTTCACTTCCTTGGGCTGATCATGATTTGCATACTATACAACTTGCTGAAAAAAAAAGATGTGCATCGGTCCATTTTTACCTCCAAGTGGACCAGTGCTCCCACATGATTGAAAAGTGTAAGTGCTGTTTATAATCTTGCCCTCTGTTCCCCTTGATAACACTAATTGGTGAGGTCATCAGCAACAACTGAAGTTGATATTGGAACAACTTTTTAACTCTTTCAGTGCAATGGCGACTTTAGTTGACCAGTCAGTGCACTGCCATAGGCGACTTAGTTGACATCAAGGGATCATGTTGACGACCATTTTTTTTACATCGTAACAAAGCTTGACAGCTGCAGCCAGTTTTCCGCCAACAGAACAGTGACTAACCTTTGCCCACTGACCGAGTTTGAAGTGAACAAGTCCGTCGTGTCATTTTAACATGAACCGCAGCCTGTGACTGAGAGCATCATATCTAAAATATTTGGCGCTGGGAAGTGTTTTTCATACAGAAACTCAATTGGCAGTGAAAGAGTTAAAACGGTGGACCTTGGTTTGAATCCGGTATCTGTGTCTGGCGGGTAAAGTTTGGAAAATTTGTCCATCTTTGAAGCCAGTGTGTGCAGACATGAGACATGAAAAATGCAGCCAACAAATGCAGAAAGAAAGAAGAAGGAAGACCCAAAGGTGACAAGAGAAGGAAATGTTCGATGTTTGAATCTAAAACCTAACCAGTGTTTATGTTGCTCGTTTTTGTACTTTGCACAGGCATATGTTGGGAACTTAACCAGTGGGAGCTCAACATTTGACAGTTACAGAAAGCAGTCGGTGAACAAAAAGCAGTCTCCATGTCTGTTGCAATGCGTACGGTCACTTTATACCGTTGTGTTACACTGAATGGGAATAATTTTCTGTTGTTCCCACAGTTGCAGTGTACTTTTCACAGTTGTGTTCAATATTTCAGGCCTTCCTCTGCTGTACGTGGCAGTGTTTTATGCTGTCACCTTCAACATCTACAAGTATACCACGGACCTGGCTGTAGACCACATCTATGGAGACGTCTACAACAATGGAGAAATGTGAGTGATTGCAGAGGGGGTTTCTTTTGGAAGTATGTTGATATGCCCACAGCCGGAAAAAAAAAATTAGCAGGAAAGCTTGTGATGTGGGAACAGATACAGCTCATTATTTTACAAAACGTGTTCATACAGCTCAATTAGAATTCAACAGTTTCATTTTTGTAATGATGGATATAAGCTAATTTTAACGTATCTCTTTTTGGGGGGATATGTTGGGATGGGACTGATCTTTTTTCCTTTCTGTTGAAATTAAACTGTTGGATGAGTGAGAAAGTAGAAAAGATTGAAACGGGTTGTTAGTATCTGGACAGTGGTACTGTTTTGCAGGGTTTTTCTTTATTTTCTTTTTTCTATTTTTCCAAATGTGACAGTCTTTTGTTCCATGCAGTCAAATTTTATTTATTTGACATGTGTACGTGTATGATTAATAGAATTGTGCAATCAACAACCATCTCCATCTACCTGAAGATCTAGTCATCAGCCCCATCCACATGTAATATGCGGCTTCTGTTCAAACATACGTGTGTGTGTGTGCACACGTGCGTGCATGAGTGTGTGTGTGTGCATGCGTGCATGTGTGTGTGTGCAGTGCGTGCATGCGTGAGTATGCACAAGTTTTTATTTTGATATGCACTTGTATGTATCCTAATTTCTACTGTATCTGTGTTTGTGTATGATTTTAAATTTATGTTCGTACCTTGTTATGTACTATCCCCCCCAATATTCCTTGTGACCCCGGTACACTTCGTAATAAAGTTCTATTCTATTCTATTCTATATTCTATTCTATTCTATTCTTATTTATTTGGGCAGTCCTAATATGGACCTGTGCAGTCTGCTGGACTTTCGGTAAAGGAACAACATCAAATGTTAAATAAGTATTATTTATTGTTGCGACAGCTGTTTCCTGACCAACCCGTACGCAGCAGTGGGAGGCATCATAGCACCGGTGCTGTTGGTCCTGGTGTTGTCTGGCATCATCTTCATCAAGGCCTTTCAGCTGATGCCTCAGTGGCAGGCTTACGATGACGTGTATCGTGGTCGCTACAACATTACAGGTACTTTCTGTGTCTCACCGTCTTGTCCTCAATGGCAAACTTACGATGATGTTTTTTTGTTATTGTTGTAAGTTGTTGTGCGTATGTCTGTTTAATGTCCGTTTAAGGGAGGAAAGCGCTGAATAAGTATTCATTATTTTTATTTTTTATTTTATTTTTTTTTGTTTTGGTTATTTACTTTATTTTATTTTACTTTATTTTATTTTATTTTATTTTTTTTAAAATTATTTTATTTTTTATTTATTTATTCATTTCTTGATTTTTTTTCTCAATGCCTGACTAAGCGCGTTGGGTTGCGCTGCTGGTCAGGCATCTGCTTGGCAGATGTGGTGTAGTGTATATGGATTTGTCCGAACGCAGTGACGCCTCCTTGAGCTACTGATACTGATATTATTATTATTCTTATTAAGTGTATCATGGTGGGTACTGGAAATAAGGGATTCTGTTCTATGTCCTGTGACACTTGGTGATTTCAGACATCTGGTTAAAGTGTTAATTTTCGTATTTGAAGGTTACTATGAAAAACAAAACAAAACAAAAAAAACAACAACAAAAAACATACCCCCAAAATCTAAAATGGTAGAAGAGGACAGCGGTAGTGGGTGGAGCTGTATAGTGAGCTGGGGGAAGCAGGATAAATGGTGGCTGGAATCAAAGATGAACATTTGAAAGAAACTGTGTAGACAGGCGCAATAGCCGAGTGGTTAAAGCGTTGGACTGTCAATCTGAGGGTCCCGGGTTTGAATCACGGTGACGGTGCCTGGTGGGTAAAGGGTGGAGATTTTTACGATCTCCCAGGTCAACATATGTGCAGACCTGCTAGTGCCTGAACCCCCTTCGTGTGTATATGCAAGCAGAAGATCAAATATGCACGTTAAAGATCCTGTAATCCATGTCAGAGTTCGGTGGGTTATGGAAACAAGAACATACCCAGCATGCACACCCCCGAAAACGGAGTATGGCTGCCTACATGGTGGAGTAAAAACGGTCATACACGTAAAAGCCCACTCGTGTGCATACGAGTGAACGCAGAAGAAGAAGAAGAAGAAAGAAACAGTACAATTCAAGAAAACTACTTAATGGACTTTAAAAGAGGAAGTCATTAATTTAACATGAGAAGCAACTAACGTAGAGTGTGAAAAAAAACCAAAGCAAATCTCTTCAGAGAGTGTAGATGACAGAGTACATCACAGGTCCTATCTCTGCCTCGCTGTTTTGTTCCCTGTGGCAGAGGTTCAGTGATGTTTATCATGGTCACTACAACACCATAGGTCTTGTAGTCAGGTAGTTGTTTGGATTACATGATTTTGACACTTGTGAGACAATCCCAGAATAATTTGTTCCGTGTTAAATGGAATTCCAAGAGAATACCTTATTTGCAGAAAATGTGACTTGAATACTGTTGATGATGGATTTCATTTAATTACAAAGTACTCCATGTTTTCTGATATTAGTATTAAAAAAAATGGTACCTGATAGTTAATTATTTCCAAAACCTGCGTCCTCATTTTGAAAACATTCTGTTCAGACACAGCAAATTCATGAAGACTTGAAATGTTGTGCAGGACACTTGCATGTAGATGAAGGAAAGTTAACATTCATTGTACCTTTGATGTGTACATTGTGATAAATCTGATTGTGTTTTTGGTACTTTTATTTTCTGAAATCTGCAGTACCCCATGAAGACTCGCAGGTTAATACCTTATCTGCTGAACTTTGGTGAAATGAGATCACGATGGCATGAATCATAAGTGCAGTTACTATGTTTTTTTTGTGGACTTTTTAGTGATGAATTGATTTTGCTGAACACAAAAAATCTTTGGTGCAGTTACTATTTTTTGTTTTACTTTTGAGTGATGTAATTGATTTTACTGAACAAAAAATATTTAGTGCAGTTACTATTTTTGGTTGTACTTTTGAGTGATGTAATTGATTTTTACTGAACTAAAATTCTTTAGTGCAGTTACTATTTTTTTGTTGTTGTACTTTGAATGATGTAACTGATTTTTCTGAACAGAAGTAATGCAGTGTTAAGAGGAAGAAATCCAGATGAAAAATGGGGACCAACATTCTGACAAGTAAACTCCTTATTATTACGGTAAGATGACAACCTTCACTGACAAGCTGACTTGTCAGCAGCGGTCAAGGGGAAGATTAAAAGTCGTGAAATGTGGTTTCAGAGGTGCGGTTGTTGTTGGTGGTGTGGGCGCTGGTGGTGTTGACGTGCTTGTGGGGAGGTCTGCACATGGTGTACAGCCGGCAGTGGTTCCTGGTGCTCTACTGTGTCTTCGTTTTTTTCCTGGTGAGTATGTCTGTTCCACCGATGATATGCTGCATGCAGCTGCCGCTTGATGCACGCCCACGCACACTGGTTACTTTAACTCTTTCACCATCAAGCTTGTGTGAAAAACACTTGCCAACACCAAATATTTTAGAAAGAATTCTCTGTCACAGGCTTCAGTTCATGTCAGAACAACACAATGGACTTGTGCACTTCAAACACAGTCAGGGGGCAAAGGTTAGTCATTGTTCTATTGGAGGGAAACTGGCCACCTGTCGAGCTTTGTTACAATGTGAAAAAAAGGTTTTATCGTCATGACCCTTGGTGTCAACAAAAGTCGCCTGTAGCGGTGCAGTGTCTAGTCAACTAAATTCGCCTATGGCAGTGAAAGAGTTAACCAGACATTGTCTGTTACTGTCTGATATCACCAGCTATTGAATGAAACAATTGAACTGAAAAGGACTTAGCCAGAAAGTTCCTTTCTTTTTTAATCCCATTGCAAGTCATTTTATGGTAATAGTTGTCACATAACTTTTTGGGACCAAGAGTACCATTCTTTCAGGACTCGGTACATGCTTTTAATCGTCGCTTAACTTTTTGGGACCAGGTGTATCATACTTCAGGATTCAATTACATACGTTTGATTGTCGCTAAACTTTTTCGGATCAAGATTAACATACTTTCAGGATACAGTAGTGCTTTTAACATCACATACATGATTATCCTTGTTCAGTATGAAATCACATCCTACTGTCATGATTCAGTACATGCTTATGGTGTCATGCACAGGGCCTGCTGATCCTTGTCCTGTACAAAATGATATCATACTTTCAGGATTCAATACAGGCTTTTAACTTCACATGCACGGCTTTCTGAGTCTTGTCCTGTATGGAATGATACCATACTTTCAGGAGACAATACAGGCTTTTAACTCCACACACATGGCTTTCTTATTCTTGTCCTATTATGGAATGATGCCGTACTTTCAGGATTCAATTGAAGTTTTTAATTTCACATACACAGCTTTATCCTATGTGTCCTGTATGTAATCATATCATTCATCATACTTTCAGGATTTGATACAGGATTTTAACTCCCCATACAGAGCTTTCTGATTCTTGTCCTATATGGAATGATGCCATACCTTCAGGATTCATTTGAAGCTTTTAATTTCATGTACACAGCTTTATCCTCTGTGTCCTGTATGTAATCATATCACATGTTCAAGATTTGATAAGGCTTTTGACTTCACATACAAGGGTATATGATACCTGTCCTGTGTGGAATGATGCATTACTTACAGGATACATGCTTTTAATTTCACATACACAGCTTTCTACTCCATGTCCTGTATGTAATCATATCATATACTTTCAGGATTCAATACAGGCTTTTAACTTCACATACATGGCTTTCTGATTATTGTCCTGTATGGATTGATGCCATACTTTCAGGATACAATACATGCTTTGAACTTCACACACAGGGCTTGTTGATTCTCGTCCTATATGGAATGATGCCATACTTTCAGGATACAATACATGCTTTGAACTTCACACACAGGGCTTGTTGATTCTCGTCCTATATGGAATGATGCCATACTTCCAGGATACAGTACATGCTTTGAACTTCACACACAGGGCTTGTTGATTCTCATCCTCTACGGAATCTTACGGAACCCGGCCCTGAATGTGTGTGGCTACAAGGGGAAGAGCTACTACACGGCCAGCAACGAGGGTCTCACGGACATCGGCTCCTTACCCCCGCCGTCCCTGGCCTACAATAACCGCTTGGCCATCAGCAACAACACCATCAACATGCTGAAGGGCTCCCGCACCTCCCTCATCAATGATGTGAGGCTTTTAAAATTTTTGTTTGTTTGTTTATTTTTTTTTTATGTTTTTTTTTAAAATTTTCTTTAATCACACATACGTAATATGTGTATGATAGTGACGGGCGCAATAGCCAAGTGGTTAAGTGGTCAATCTGAGGGTCCTGGGTTCGAATCACCGTGACGGCACCTGGTGGGTAAAAGATGGAGATTTTTACGATCTCCCAGGTCAACATATTTGCAGACCTGCTAGTGCCTGAACCCCCTTCGTGTCTATATGCAAGCAGAAGATCAAATACGCACGTTAAAGATCCTGTAATCCATGTCAGAGTTCGGTGGGTTATGGAAACAAGAACATACCCAGCATGCACACCCCCGAAAACGGAGTATGGCTGCCTACATGGCGTGGTAAAAACGGTCATACACGTAAAAGCCAACTCGTGTGCATACGAGTGAACGCAGAAGAAGAAATGTGTATGATAGTCAGTCATGTCAGACTGTGACCATCAGAACAGCAGTGGACACAGCTGCTGTCCTGACTATCTGGGCTGGAATTTGATTATAGTGGAGAGTGTCTTGCCCATGTTAAACCCCCACTCTCTCGGCCAAGAGGGGTTTTAGGACAGTCGGTGTTGGGATGGTTCCCAAAGGTCAGCTAGCTCCCAAGGCTGCAGCACTAAGAGCAAGTGCAATCCTGCCTCCTAGTTTGAGAGTCATAGTCCTTCATGTAAGACTGAGCTGTAAGTGATTTCCCATTGCAATGGAGAAACCATTCATCATACAGCTCTCACTTTGCTGTTGGTAGTACATAAATAGGTACATGCATGCAGACATAACATACATAGATATTTGCGAAACAAAACAAACCGAACAGAAAGTCTGTAAATGCGAGGTATTGGTGTGTCGGAATGAACTTTTTTTCTTTTTTTTTTTTTACGCGCCCTTGACTGCTGTTGATGAACAAGCTCATTAGTAAAGGCTAGCATCTTGTTGCGATAGTATTTGCCTTGAAAGACTGGGTGCTAGTCAGATTTGGACTTATTCCTTTTGTAATTGTATTACATTTGTTTGACAAAAACACTTACACTACTCAGAAGCACGCAAAATGTAGCAGTTGCACTTAGTGTCAGTGCCAAACTGACTTCACTCCACCAAGGTTCAGTCTTTATGAGGCTAAGCTTTTGAAGGGGGTCTGGTCTTTAGTAGCCAAATGAGATATAAATTATGTTCCTTCAAATTGCATTTTTTTGTGTTTTTATTATTCAGTTTTTTAAGAAAAGTTAATTTTAATCAACCCTGATTTATTCCTGATTATGTCTGAAAGAACAGCATACAGACATCATTGCATTCATTAATTTGATTAAAACAGTATTTTTTCCTTGTCCCTTTCTGTTGTCATGATTATGTGTTTGTTCTTGAATCATTATGCTTGAAACTGTGTTCACATTTTAACTGAAAATGCTTCACACTCGATTGTGTGTTTCTATTATGCAACATGTGTACTGCATGCCTGAGACACCACAAGAGACAAGCAGTCAGCAGGTGGTACCATCACTCACAGAAGACACACCAGTTTGACTTGGTCAGTACAGGACTGAAGCTCTGCCTTTGTGTTTTGCAGGCATGGGAGAGAGGGACTGTTGGCGGCCGTAGTCAGATGACGGTGCGTCGTGCCTTGCCGTCACAGGTGTATATCACCCCTCCCCCCATTGCCATCGTGTCACCGGCCTCCACCAGTGACATTGACCCCAAGGACTTGGATGACCTTCTGTTATCCCTGAAAAGTGGAAATGATTTCACGCCCTCGGAAATGTCGCGCAGCATCGCTGACGACGATTCCCAGCTTTCCACAAAGTTGGACCGATATGAGACAAAGAGAATAGACATTGCTGATACACATTTGTAGTGGTGTATACTTAAGATGAAAACCGTCCTTCATAATGCATTTTTGTGCTTTTCTAATTGAAATTAAAAATAGTTAATTTCCTCAGAATTATTCCTGCCACGCTCTTTTCACCTTGTCCCTCACCCAACTCCTCTGATACTGAAGCATCACACTTAAAGTCCTCCCCAGTCCATTCCCCATATTCATCATATTCAGCAATTAACCAGAGGACAATATCTGTCAATGTGTTTTATCTGGCTTTTTCCAATTTATTACTCCTCTCCACCTTCCACAAAGGAAACTGTGTAAACTGGAGGGGATCAATAAAATCAGAATCTTCATTCAAGAGGAATACTGATGACATCTGCCGAATATGTCATGAATTTGAGCTTACTACTGGAGGCTTGTTCCTGCTTGGCAGCACTCGCACAGAGATTGATTACAGATCTATGACCACATATTGGGCAGAATTTTTGTTTCTGATGTGAAGTCTGTGTTTCCTTGGAATAACGGTTTAGTGGAAGATATCCGGCAATTAATTATTTTTCATTCTTTCAACAACTCCACGCTTCTTTACCTTGAAGTAACTTCACAGTTTAAATGCACTGAGAAATGTGAAATGCAAAAGTGTAATAACTTTATTCTTGTGTTGTGGTGCAGCCTGTGTGTTCTTTCTCAAGCTGTGCCATTGCTGTTCCACACGTTTGAGCTAGATATGCAGCAACTTTCAGACCCTCCACACCAACAAATATTACCGGTACTCAGTACATACCATGATCATGTTTGCAGCTCCTCGTGGTGTCCATTGTTGCCAAGTTTACTTGGGTGATGCATTGGTTGCTTCATATTTACCATTGCATGTAGTTGCTAAAGTTGCATAAAAGAAGAGTTCGTAAGTGTGACAGTGATAAATCCTCAGACTGTGTTGTGGGCAGTGGTATGCCAAGTGGACAGTGTTCAGCTGGAGCGGGGACTGTGTTACTGCATTGTCTATCATCATGGTCTGTGGTGGATATCCTGTAGCCCCCACCACCACCACCCCATTCCCCCTTCCTGCCAAGGAGAGAGAGAGAGAATCATTGTGCAACAAGTGGAAATAGTTGCTGTGAAGGTTTTGGTGTGACAGGTGTTGAAATAATCTTAATCGACAAGTGTGAGTGTGCTTCATCCTGAATCCTTCACGCTGTTGTTTACTGAACAATAGAAAGAAGTGTGTCCATCTACCTTGGAGTGTTTCAAACTCAGTGATCTTCATCATGATCTCAAAATTTTATAGCTTTTTATTTTGCCATGATCTCATTGCTGTTGATTACAATATAAGCGTCTTGAACCAAGCAATTTTTTTTTTTTTTATCTCAGATTCGTTGTACATGTTTCATGATCTTAATGCAAACTTTTTACAAAATTAACTTTGTAAATAAAACCAGTAACAAAAAGGGAAGGTAACCATGTCACACATACAGGGATATAAAGTGGTTTGAGGAATGAGTTCTGATGAAGGGGATCATTTAAACATTTTACATCACACTCTTATGGTTAAAAAAATAATACACACACACACACATACATGGTAGGTATGGGTAATTGTGAACAATCCAGTTTAAGCGACCAGCTCAATGTGTGAACTAAAGATTACATGTCGTGTGATAGTCAAACATAGTTCTTTTGTTTTTGAAGGCTTATTAGAAAAAGGTTGAAACAGACATTAAATTGCGAAATGCAACTCTCAAGAATGCTTCGAAGTGGGGTAGTGTACCAATCATTCACAATTACATGCTGTTCGCAATTACCCATACCTACCCTATATACATATGTAAAATATTAGTGTTGCCCAAACCTAGTTTCACACATTGTGAATTTTTGGAATACCATGGTAAGCCTATGGTCGTTTGAAATGACATTTCACGCAAGTCCTGAGAAACTTGCGACTATTTTAAGCACTTGAGAGAATACTATATAGCAAGTGCCAGTTTTTTTCAGAGTGGAATATAAGTGATCAGAGTGCTGTGTTCTTGTGTAATGAGAATCACTGATAAATGTTTATCACTGAATCTTTTTATGCTGAAGTCTTTTTTGATGTTTGTATGTCTTTTACTAAATTTTTTATCCTTTTTTGGGTAAAACCGATCACTTTTGTTTTATGCCGATTGTTTCCTATAAAAATATTCACTTGATGTGTTTTCCTGTCGATAAAGCTGTACTGTATATTCACTGGTAATTATATTCACTCAAAATATTTTTCCTGTTGATAAATTTTTATCATGATATTCACTTTTTTTCCACTGCTGATTGAATGTTGGGATAATATTCACTTGGTATATTTATTTACCTGCTGATATATTTTCATGGCATTATTTACTTTCTTTTTTTCATGTTACAATTCATTCTCTGAGTCACTGGTCTGAGGTCAACTGGACTTCCATATTTGTTCTGAGGTTGAATGCATTTGTAGTACACATTTTGTTCTCGACTTTTGATGTTAAATCAGACCCTCCTGTTCATTTCTCTTACTTTTCAATAGTTTCATTATTATATACATATTTCTTTAAAACAGCATTTGGTAGGCTGCAAAAGCATGACCAGCACATTGTGTCAGTGTGTTCATCATGCGTTTGCTCCTCCTTTTATTTTAGATGTAGTGTTGCATATATAGCAGTCTGAACCCTTCGATGGCTTTTTGAAACAGATTTTCATGGGTACAGGAGAAATCCAATTCCAGGATTCGCTGGTATGTACAAGATGACGGTAGAGATGAAAACGGGGTGGAAGGGGGTGGGATCTCTGTAGGTAACGGTTTTTTCAAACTTAGGAAACCCAATGTGAGGTTTGAGGAGAGAATAGGGGAGCTATGCTTTTCGTGTTTTTTTGTGTGTGCTCGTTTTTGTTTAAGCTTGTGATTTATCATTGGGTCCAAATGCCTTCAGTCATTATTATTGGTGATCTTCATGTGAGCCAGGCATTACCACCACGCTGGGTACACATTTCTGTCTTTAAATGTATGCCAAGCAGCACCTTTGAATGCTGCATCAGTCGTGCAACAATGTTTATTATTGCCTATTCATGTATTTGTGCAGCTTCTGAATTTTGCTTTTCAGTTATGTGCCTGCATTTGTATTTATATAAGAGTTTCACAAAAACACAGTTTTTCACAAAAAATAAGTTTCAATAAGTGAGTTTCAATGTGTGATTTCTGCCCAATTCAGGATAGTTCTTGGCATAAGGTAGAACTTGAGGACAGCTTACAACCAGTACTAATTGTTTAGGATGGTGTCCAAAGCCCTGTTTCATATTTCAATAATATAATAATAATGGTGATATTTATAATTAATTTATTACAGAGCACTTGGTTTTAGTTCAGGGTGCATGCATACATACCATGTATAATCTCAAAATACCTATTTACGTAACATACTGACACATGTACGCATCATACATGCTTATGGTTTAAGAGTATACATTAATGAATACAGGATAATTACAATATTGCTAAGTTTGAAATACTGCTCACAGTATTTCTGGAACAGGCAGGCTTTGCTTGAAGGATGAGATGGGGCAGAGTGCCATACATGGTATGGCCACAGCTGTAGCCATGACTGGATAAGGAGCTGAACTGAACTTCCACTCTAGTTTCCTGACAGCGATGTTGTCTGTGACAAGTGTGAGGAGTATAATGGGAACTAGACTAGATCGTTTCATCGTTACTGGAACTGCTTTTGTCTCACACAGTTTTATACATAATTCTAAGAGTGGGGGTGAAGTTTCATCATAAGTTGAACGTCATGATCCAAAGGAAGCATGCTGCTGAAATTGAGCTTTCTGAAGTGGTTGGGAGGGTAGAATCAAAACAGCCAGCAAGAAGACAGATATATCTACGTTTTACAGAGGCATGCACACACAACCATTCACTCAATGAAGAAACAAAACACCCACAAAAACCAGTCCTTGTTTAGGTGTTGTTCGTTTTCAGTAGCATGTTTCAGTATGCGCATCAACAATCAGTAAACAAATTCCAAGTTTTCTTTGTTCAACTCTCAACGTACACTATAAAATAGAAGTTGCTAAAAGCAAAACCACTTGCTCATATTAGTACAGTATCCCAGCTTGCACCTACAAGAAGTTGTCCATTATATCAGGAACTCCAGATGAACAGGCACTAAAACAATGGCACCAGAAAAAGCCAGCACATTTTACACGAGCGTAATGCCGCAAGAGCTTAATGCTGAGTAACTGTTCTGAACACAGAAGGTTGCACTCTTTTGGTAGTTTTCTATCAATTTTCCTCACTTTGGAACTATTATTAGTGGACAATTTTTGTGTAGGGAAAGAAAAAAAAAGTGAATGTACATTTCCGTTTTGTTTACAATTCAAGAGAATCAGCACAAAGATCTTCAGTTCATTCTGCATTAACGTACCAGATGACACTGTAATAAGTAGAACTAAAAATCCAGTGGTTAAAAAAAAAAAATTCTTAATGATTTGGTAGCAGCCCCCTGTTGAACACTCAAAATTATCTTAACTGATCAAACTTTTTAAAATACAGGGGAGAGAGAAAAATACTGCACATTTTACCGTGAACACTGAACCACCAAATAAATTACAAATGAACTGATATATATCCAACAAAAGAGCGTGGGGGCAAGGGGCAGGTGGGGAGTGAGGGGGGAAGGGATAGAGCCAACTCAATTCCAAATCAATATATGTCCAAGGACGTGCCAATATACAGAGCAAATACCTTGGCTCAAGATTCTGTAGACAAGACATGACGAAGACCAGGCCTGCACAACCAGCTGGGGTGGGGGTAGAGATGTCAGTGGACAGTGCACTGCCTTCCTCCCACCCACTGGATTCCACAGTATCAGACCCAGACCAGATCCATCGTTAACAGTTTGCATAGATTTACAGACAGGGGTACAGTGCTGCCACTTACTTTTGCTTCGTCACAGATCTGCATACACACACACACACACAAAATCTTCCCAGCAAGCTCACCGCTTGCGCACAGTGCTTTTTACCAGCGTTAAGTCATGCAGGAACTAGTGAAAAAGACACGGACGACTTGGCATTAAAGACATTCTGTCATGAAGTCTCAATGCCTTGCTGATCAGATTCCATCACAAACAGCATTTCAGTAATCTTAAGATCAAGACCACAATATATACAAAAGTGAATACAGTACAATTTTTCTTCAGTTTTTTGTTTTGTTTGTTTTTTTTTTTAGTTTCTGTTAGCACAACCTACTCCTGCTGTCACTGTACAATTTCCTTCAGAACACAGTAAATGAAATGAATTACAGTATCACCAGCTAACAAAGAGACATCAAGGAAGAAAAGTACAGATCACGAACACAGCTGAGATTTTAATTAAGTAGCCAGGAATGAGTAACAAGCATGAGACCAGTACAGAAAAGGATAAGCCAGTTTCACACAAAATTTGAATGCAATAATCTGTAACAGAACATAACCATGCTTCAGGAAAAAGATTGCGTCAGACAGAACAAATCAGAAAAATACCACTAGCCTAACAACTACATCTGCTGGCAGAGAATTGAACGATCAAGCTAGCCATCAACATACAAACTATGAGCAATCATTTCTACCTAGAATTATCAAATCCAATACATCTAATCCCATACTCACCATTGTTTCCTAATTGCAAAACTTATGATCTGAAAATAGCACCAATTGATTTCTCAGTTTAAAAAAATATTGAATCAGGGAACATTTCATTCAAATACCTGCATTACAACATTCCTACATTTTCAATAAAACTGTGGTTTTTCTACATTGTGGTTGTAAATCATCACATACCTGTTAGTTTATGTAAAATGAGGGGAAGGGGGTTAGAGATGGGGAGGAGAAAATGATGTACAATACTGAACATAACTGATGCAAGTAAAATAAAAACTTATAAAAAAAAAACCCCAAAAAACCCAACAAAAAAACAATACTATAAACACCGTGCTATAACAGATAAAAATTAGGGTAAAGGTAAAATCTCATTATTTATCATCATAAAAATCAATTCAGTTATAACATTTTGCATCTGAGGCACTGAAAATAATGAAAATGCTCAAAATTAATAATGGTGTGACAATTATGGCAAATCTAGCAGCAATACACACAGCACAATAAACCTGATATGATTTCAATGAGTTTCAAGATAATACAAAATCCTACCTCAAATTAATTCACTAAAAAGAAAGAAAAAAAACACAAAAAACCAACAACAAAAACCACCCTGCAAAGCCAGTAAAATAACAAACAAACCATACATCACTCAATCTCAGCCGCTCCTTGTGCACTATTCTTGCATCTGCCAACAGTAAGCACAACACCATTCACTCATTTCTCCTCCAGTTAAAGACGAAACAATCCACTACCTTTTAGCTGCCAACTTTCAGAGGACTGAACTTAACAGACGATGTTCCTAACTGACTTGTCTTGCCCTTCCATTCCTCTTCTCCAAGGGCTAGGAGTTGACAATTACCTAGCTTCTCACCAGACCCCAATGAACATGGGTGAATTCATCCACATAGACCAATCCAGTCAATATTAATTTCCTTTGAACTGTTTGACTGGATTGGTCTATGTGGATAAAGTTGCCCGTGTTCATTGGGGTCTGGTGAGAACTTTAAAAATGCACGCACGTAAAATTGGTACGTGCTGTAAAACCAATTTACAGATGGCAGTTCACAAAATTAGTTCGAGTTGCTGCAAACCAAAATTTTAAAACACACCCACAAATTCACTCTTTTGGAGTAGGACTGTAAGTTAAGTTGCCAAAACAAAACAAAACAAAAAAAAAAAAAACCCAAACTAACAAAAAAAAAACCCCACTTCCTTTGAACTGTTAGACTGGCTTGCTGATCAGTGGTGTCAGAATCAGGGGCAGAACTGAAGAGCCATGTTCAAATAAAGGTAGCTAATTCTGGACACCTCATGTAAACTGGTGAACATTCTTGTTTGTTTCTAAAGCAGCTTCTTTATCCAAAAGGTTCAAAATCAAGCTTTTACATTTAGTTAAGGACAAGAAAAAGAAAGAAAGAAAAAAAATCTTGAGACGCGTTCATAGGCAAGGGGAAAAATGGAAGATTAGATATAACTTTGGATTTTGTTGAAGAATTTCAGCTGCCACAATCAACACATGATTAAAAGATGTCACAGGCAAGTCAGTCAGTAAAAGAGCTCTAACATGTTTTAAAATAAAAGATTCCTGACAATCGATCACCCTATACAAATGGACTTTTATGTGTTTTACTGTTTTAGGCAGCCATGACGAGGGGAAGGGAGAGAGATGTTTAAATGCACCACAAATGTTCTTCATAAACCCAGCAATACTAACAAGTTTTACCAGAGTTCTGAGTGACCAAATCTGAAATACATAGTCCAGAAATGGTATTCCAGTCAGAGCACTGTGAACAATCTGATTTACACTGATCTTACACCATTAAACTGTCCACACTGGCAGTGACAGGGAGAAGAAGAAAACAACAACAACAAAACAACAAAGATCTCCACGGCACTACATCTCAGCCCTATAATTTGCACGTATCAGTGTTTCCATACACAACAGGGACTACCGCACATCCCAAATACAATTCAATATATACATTTCATCATTTCCACAAATCCAGAATGGCCACGAATGAATGCAATGAAATACTTTTCGCTGCAGGAAAGATGTACACCTCATGTTCACAAAGAGATTGTCTAAAGTATTATGACAGTATCATACTGATAAATAAATGCAACAATTATTTAAAGCAACAACAAAAGTCTGCCATCAAGCTGGTATGCCAAAAACACAACAACAACAAAAAAATTTTTTTTTTTTTTTTAAAGAAATAAAAAAGAAATTTATTTCTCCCTCACAGCCGACCACAAAACAAGTCAACAAAATGTACACCCAAACAAAATTAAAAAGTCAACAACTACTCTTGTACACTGGACTACATCATCCTTCCATCACACAAAACAAATCTGTTAACAAAGATGACACAACATCCTTCCATCACACAAACAAATCTGTTAACAGAACAAAGATGAATGACAACTCTCACAGCACAAGACGGAGAGCAGAAACCTGCAGCTGCCATAAAACACTGACTTCTCTTGATTACGTTGTTTAAGGCTGTTCATTAGTAAGATGTATGTACACACACAATGCATCAATAATAGACATATTTGTTAGCGAACTCTCCCCAACCCATGACCAATTTCCAAGAACAAATGCCGAGCTCCAGACATGCCAACCTAGAATCTGATGCTCAGTACTACAGCCTCTAAAACTATGGAACAAACCAAAACTTTGAGTAACACTACGAAACATTTGCTCGCAGAAAGCTCTGAGCTAATCGCACAGTTGTAGATGACACTCGAACTGATTTTTCCTTAGTCAGTGTTCTGCACCCAACCTCTTCACTGTATAAAGTCTCTTCACAGTATTTTCCACATGCATTCGCGGGTTCTCAGCCTTTCTAAATTTCTGGTTCTGACAGAATACTGGTGCAGCTATGCTGACAGTGCAATTGTCTGAAGAAACAAAACCACGCACAATTTCCCCTTCCCAAACAGCCTTATATTTTTTGTCAATTTCTTAATATGGTGAGATTTTTGTTGTTTTCACCCCCCTGGAACAAATCCAGACAATTTGGGATGGTACGCATGTCTATGAGCTCTGCTCTTCCTGTCCATCCATGACACTCCTTTCTTTCTCCGCTCATTTCTGTCTTCATCCTATCTCTTTACAATGCTCTTTCTCTCTATCCAAATAGCTGTCCTGCCACCACAAACCACCACCTTAAATTTATCAGGCTGTGTCAACCACAAACTATATGATACATGCAGAGAAAAAAAGACTGGACAGACAGGAGGGATAACTTGTTCACATAACTCTCATCAAAAGAACGTTAGAGTACAAATCAGGCAAAATACATGGATATCCCATTAAATGTTATTAAAAAAGAAAAAAAGTTCTTGTTTTCTTAAAGTCTAGGAGCCAGTTGCATTGTTTGGTTCTAACTTTTTGACAGTGACATGTGACACGTTGAGCAAACTATGCCATTGGTCAGTTCCATACTACACACAGTTAGTAGTGGGTTATGACCACACTAGGCTCTTCCGAGCAATGCAACTGGCTCTAGGAGACTACATACATAAAAGCACTATGTGTCTGTGTAAAAACTATTCTTTGGCGTTTCAAATTGCCCTATATGTTCAACTGAACTTTTGTTCATTTTCTCTCATATTCTGTCTTGTGAATAAAAGAAGACAGGGTAAAATGCAAGGGGTGGGAGCAAGTCGGTAACATCAAGAGAGATTGCCGTTGTGTTAGAATACACGCTAGTTTAAACAATCATGTACAGTTGATATCAGCCTACAAGCTGAAGCACCTATATTTATGAACACCACAGCTGCCCCATATTGATCCTTCTTACACCATAGATCACTGGGACCCTTCCATATGACATCATCAATCCACCTGGGTGCAAACAAATATCCATGTCCAGTGACAACCATTATCTGCATCCATGTCGACAATACATCCAACATTATCACATCTTTTTTGTTCTTTGTCATGACCTTTTACTCCCTGCACCCACTTTCTCTTGCAGGGATACTTACAGACCTCCAAACTGAACAGATTTCATCTACGAATAATGAGAACTGGTATGGCAAGGTACATGTTAATCAAAGAGCTAGTCAAGCTTAATCAAAGATCTAGCTTTAAAAAAACAATACCTTGTATACCTCTGTTGAAAAGAGAGGTGAGTGGAACAAACTGAAAATGGTAACAAATCGGGTTACATGAACTTGTACAAGATGATATGTTTTAGTTTAGTCTGTACAATTACTGATCTTGTACATTCACCATGGCATTATCCCCAGTCTGAGTGGTTAGCAACACGTTGTGACCTCCATTTCCACCCTTCACTATACTGCGGACATCCACAGGGATAACCTGTGGCAACAGCACACAACTGGCCCACCGGTTCAGTTCCATGTCACATATAGCCGTCACCTTTACACACCCACTCCCTGTCACAAGAATGATGACGTTTTCTTCCGAGGACGTTTCCCAAGAGATTCTTCAAGAAGGTAGGACAGGTCCACTTTCTGTTTAGTGGCAATGTCTGGACTGAGTTTCTGTAGATATTTCTCAAGTCTCTGGATCTTGGCGTTTTTCTGAAACACAAGCAACAGTGTTGGCTGACTCATTTCAATTTATTATCTTGAAAGTAACAAACCCCAGCATTCCAGTTCAATGGGAAAATTGAGTGCAAAAAAAGACAGTCATGAATACAATTATGACATAAATAACACAAACACATTGTGATGAATAATCATGGCTGATGAATAAAAAGAACCCCTGCCACACCATCCTGATTTTTGCCCGAGACAATGCACTTGCTACTATGAATTCCATGCACACTGAACAGTGCTCCATGTCTCATCTAAAAGACTTGCACCCAAATCGCTTCAGTCCAACTGGGAAATGTTGAGGAATGGGGGATGTAAAAGGAATCAAATCTGATGCAATGAAAGACAGATCTGTATTCAGTGTGTCACGGAAGCTTCTGGTTGGTTTCTCACATGGGGGTGAATTTAGTACTCTCCACTCTCCTTTAGGCTTAAGATCAAATCAACAATACAAATACACTCCAGCACACACAATCAAGCATACATGTACAAAAGGCATGTCTTCTCCATGCATAAACATACATCTAAACATTTGGTATAAACCGTTCATTCCATTACGTAAAAGATGTAGTGTATATGGATCTATATGCTTTGACACCACCTTAAAGCTGAAACTCACTCCATTTGGGGTATGGAGGATAACAAAGTAGACAATCAATACCTTCCACATACTCTCAATACTGAATACAACCAAAGATGTAGCACATCAAAATGAAGACCAAAACATGTACTCATATATTTAGACCTCTTGGCTGAACAGCAGGTACCCGCATACACACATGCATGCACACTCATCCATGCATGCATGCACACACACACACACGTGTGCGCAAGCACACACATCCACCCATGCAAGCAAACACACACGCACACACGTGCACCCTCATACCTTATCCTCCTCCAGGTTGAATCGCAGCACCCCCTCTTTGTCCAGTTTCATTTTCTTAGACACTCTCTCCTCCAGCTTTCTGCTGCTGGCTCTGCCCTCCGCCTTCTCTTCCGCTCGGCTCTCTGCTCTGCCTTCTGCCCTGCTGTCTGCTTTCACCTCCGTTCGACTCTCACTCTTACACACACCACCTGGCACGGACGACGCTGAAGACGATTTAGAGCAGTTGCGGCTGTCTGTGCTTTTATCAGCAGAGCCGCGTCGTAAGTACTCTTGTGGCACTGCATGAGGCTGTAGGATAAATAATTTAATAAAATATTAACGGATACTTTCTAAGCACTTTCCTCCTTAAGGAGCTCAAAGCACTTTACAATAAACATCAAACACATCTACACACACAAAATTACAAACAATAGGCAGAAAAAATAAAAAGCATAAAACATACTGTGTTTAAATTAGTTCTGCATTTATTTATGCATCTTAACACATGATCTTGGATGCAATATGGACTGATGGCTACGTCCACCACCTCACAGAATAACACTGTAATTCTTGAAATGTCTATAAAAAATAAAAAAGAGAATGGAAGCAAACTTACTTCATTTGTTTTCTTTCTCTTTTTCTAAAAAGTGTGGTTTGCAAGATCAGGAAGAATCACTTGCAATCAAGTTAACTTCTGTAGCACTAACCGTTCTAGCTAACTGACTTTTATAGTAACTGAAATAACATTGACCTAAATGATAATCTTTTTTACATGCAAGCCAAAAACCTTGTACTTTCATTTCACTATTTAATCCAGTGACTTACAGGTAGAAACAATACAATGCTCACAATAGAACATCAGCTGAACAGTTTAATAGCAGACTTTCTCAAACTGTGGTTTAAGAAAGGTTTACTTACAACATAGGTTCTCTTTGGGCACAGTCGCTTTGGATACTTGTCAAAGCAAAATGACTTTGTGTTGATAGGAAACCTGCACACATATGCATGTATCAGCATAGCCCATATATGCTATCATACAATATAAATCCATGATGTAAATACTATATTTGAGTCGAGATACTCTGAAGAAAGTTCCAAAGTTTAAGCGGCATCTAAACTTAATGCACCAGACATGCCAACTTACCCACAAATATTCCACTCAAACTGTATTGATATTTTCCTATACTCTATTTGTGAAATGAACTTTTTCCATTCACAAATCAACAGCAACTGAAGGGAAAAATGTTCATTTAATATCTTTTGGAATCCTTCGCTTAGTAAATGTCAAAGTATGAGGCATTTGGCTATTTTACAGAAGTTTATGAGCAGAATGTAATGGTTATATATATCTGTCTGCAGTTTCAAATTTTAAGAGCAGTTAGAGAGAGCTTAAATGCACTGAGCACTCACTTTTTAGTAATCTTGGTGAAGATCCTGGCATTCTTATCCAATCTGAATTCACAGATATAGATGTCTCTGTCATCAAATCCCTTGGGTTTTCCCTTGCAGTATGTGTTCAGGTCCATGACCACACACTTCCCTGCAATCTGCTCCAAGGGGTATGTCTCGTACTGTGGGTACCGGAACAGCTGGAAACAAAATAACCACTTTTAAAAAAATTGTTTGATCAACAAGCAGGGTATCTTCACAGTGCAGACAAGACATGACATCCTACCCAAGTCAATATAGCTCTGAAATAATTCACCAGCTTTCTTGTGGGTGAACACACGAACACATAAGTGGATATTAAAAAAAAAAAAAAAGAAAAAAAAAAGACTTTGTATCTGCAGTAAAGATTACCCACCTTGTTTATAGAGTCCTCCAGTCCTGTTCCTTTTGTAGACCAAGCATCACACTTGGGTCTTAAATACACTGCTTAAGTTCCTGATTTTCTGTCCTAATACATGCAATAATTATCTTTGTGCATCAGTCTTTGTTTTTCACTGACTGACTTGCTGTACAAGTTTACTTCTTCCTAAAAAAAACAAAAACAAAAAAACAAAACCCTGTACGTAACTGTAGCTTTGTATGGAAGTTCTAAGAGCGGAGCAGCTATTTAGTCTGGACATTATATGCACAAAGAATAAAAGAAAGAAAAAAGCATATGTCAAAGAAATAACTGATAAACACATGAAATGAAGGACAAATGCCTTCAAACTGACCTCATTGTGGAAAAATTTCCTGTTGGGCTCATGGTAAGTTTCATGGGGCCTCAGGTACATGAAGCCTGCAGCGAAACGCTCTCCTCTGAAACACATACAGCAAGCAATTTGACCTGGATGCTCACCACTTAATTGCTTTCTTCGGTAATAGTTTCTGACAAAGTGACAATGTCTTTATTTCAGCAGAACCCTTTTCATTTTCCTTATGGACATCTGGAATTCTTCAAGACTCATTTCTGCAGTTCTTCCATTCTGAACCATTAGTTCCTTTCTTTTTGGTGTCCACACATCAATTCTTTCATTAATCAAATAATTCCATTTTAACCCAAATCCTGCCATAAATTAACTATCCCCAGTTTATTCCAAACTAAATTTAAGTTGACAGCACAAATCCCTGTATTCTACTGCAGAGGCTGTCTCTGTGGAATGTTTTGCAAGTGTCAATGATATACTGTACATTGGATCTTCACAATTCTTCACCTCAGCTTCAAGACTTGTACTGAAACTACCGCAAAACATTTTGTACTAGAGACAGAGTGGGAGAGACTTGATGTGATACAACTCAGAGATGATGTTTGGTAGAAATCTTTTTCAGAGCTGGGCTCACAATAAGAGTTCCAGTATAAATGATTAATTTGTGGTTAACCTTTGTTAATACTTGGTTCTAGTCCCCTGGTGCACATATAGAACACTTGAGTAGGCAGAAGGCATAGACATCCAGCCTGGTCAGGAAAGACTGGTTTGGTTTGGTTACATTACTCAAGAAGGCTGTGGTCACAGCACTTGGACAAATCCATATACGCTACACATCTGCTAGGCTGATGCCTGACCAGCAGCGTAACCCAACATGCTTAGTCAGGGCTTGAGAAAAACAAAGAAAGAAAAAAAAAGAAAACAAGAGGGAGACAGAGATGTAGAGAACAACACAACAATGACAGAACAATCACCCACTTGCTGTTTTTGAAGAGGTCCTCCACGCGGAAGATGTCCATCTTGTCAGGACTGGTGAAGGCCACCAGACGGAGGGAGGAGCGTGCAGGCTTCTTGAAGTCACGCATGAGGTAGACACAGTCGCCCTGCGCTATCTGCAGGTCGTCACGCATCAGTGTCAGGTACTGCTCCACCTTCTCCCCATTCGGACCCAGCTGGTCCACTTTCTGCGGGTCCATAATCTCCTGCCACAACAGTGCTTTTGTGTCAGGGTAAAGATTATAACTGAGTTGGGGTTTTTTGGTTTGTTGTTTATTGTTTGATTCACACACTATTTGTTTCTGGCCATTCTTTCAAAAATGGAAAGTGTTGAATGCAGCCTCAAATCACACAGGATTTAAAACATTATAATTTTTTTTTTTTTTTTAATTTTAAAAAAAGCAAGAAAACATCCCCTATGTGTCAGCCCAACAAAACACAGAACTGGTCCATCCAGAAAACAACCCTTATCTAGAGCTGTGTGTGGCGAAACAACTTACTTTTTCCACAGGCCTTGGGTCACAGAGCTCGCAGCGATATCTGACATCCTCTCTCTCTGCATCACTTGCCTTCACCTTGACACAATCACAATGCTGCCAGATCTGAAACAAATCACAAGTCTATTTTTTTCAGAACTGCACACACATAATGATGCATCTTTCTGTCACACATCAAAAAACGAAACATAAAAAACACCAACAAAAAACAAACAAGAGAAACCATTATTCCACATCAGACATTCTACTGGATTGGAAAAAAAAAAAAGCCATCAATTCATCTGTGCTCCTGAAACAGACAGACTCATAGTTCAAACATTCACCGACTCTCCAGGCATGGGAACTTGTTAGGGGGAAATGTATAAAAGAATCCATGAATTCCATTTCTGGAATGTGAATCAAAATCTATGTGATCAGCTTGACTCCAATAACAGATGTATATCAGGCATGCCTACCCCCAAATTTGCTTTCAGGAACAACACACAGAATCAGGGACAGGGTATCATTTCCAGGAACATCTCATCAAACATACAAGTCATCTGACAGCCAGAAGAAACGCTTGGTCTTGCCTTTGCCGGTGATGAAAACTGAGTGGACTTTCACAAAAGGGCTTCGATACTATTCAAACTGTTCTGGCTTTTCACGAAGTGGCTTCAGTAATATTTGGCTGCATTTATGCAAGTTTTAACGAAATGTCTTTGGCAATGGTTGGAAAGCCATCTAAGGGTACATCTGTACCCACTAAATACTTCGGAAAAAATGTTATGGTCAAATATTTTTTAATTTTCCAAAACATGCAGCAAATATATGTATTTCAAGCACACCCTGTCCATTTAATCAATTTTCCGGGACAAATGCGGGCCCTTAGTTACGGTAGGCATGCCAGACAAACTGTCCTTTTAGCTTGCTTTTGATTGACAAAATCCATTTTCTTCTAGCATAAAAGCTCATATTAAGATGAAATGAAACAAAACAGCATCTGGTGTTATTTTCCTGCATGCTGTTGATCAGCAGCATGGGGAATCTCTTTTTAATTAAAAAAAATAATAATAAAATGCCTTACCCTGCTATCACTCAAATGTTCAGAGAAATCAGCTGTGCTGATACTGATCAAGCCTAATGTGAACCAATAAACTCCAAGGAGATGTAAATGTACAGAAATGTAAACCAATACCCCATTACACTTAAAAAAAACACACCCTTTCCCCCAAAAAAACCCCAATGTATTGTCTATATTCCGATTATCATGTTATTTCTAATAACTCCAAAAGTTCACTTATATGTATAAGCAGTATTTTATGTACAACAGTTTTTTCTCTGCCAAGTTGGTAGCCATGCTCTGTTTGGAGGATTATTGTGTTCTACAGTGTTAACAGCACATGAATTCATTGATCACAGGCCAACCCAGAAGTAAGCCTCAGATTAGTGGCTAAGTTTCCAGCAGTTATGTTGTAGGTGTAGCAGGATAGATACTCACAAAGCACTGTTCACACTGGATCATGAGGCCCTCGTCACGATACACACCACAGATACACCGGATAATGTCCTCATCTTCATCTTCTGCTACTGGTTGCGCTGTGGGAAAAAATGTAACGCACCATCAACATTCTTTCTCAATAACTCGCCTCACGTGACTGATCCATGAAGCCCGAACTGTACCAAATCAATGCGAACTATTCAATTTTACACTCATAAATATAAATGATACTGATCTGAAGACTAAAATTCTGCACCCATTTTCCTCCTGTGTTCATGACACCACCTGTGCAGTAAATTTCTTATGCTTGAAGACAGTTCAGAATACAATATTAAATGGTGGAAAAATCTACCCCTTACCAGCAACACTTAACATACACGAGGATAAGAAGTTACTCCTAACCAGCATCACTTAACATACATAAGGATACAAACTTACTCTTTATCAGCAACACTTAACATACATAAGGATACAAAGTTACTCCTTACCAGCAAAACTTAAAAATAACATAAGAATATAAAGTTATGTCAGTGACAAGCCAAAACAAACATTTCTTAGATTTATAAGAAAAGACATATGAGGCTGGAAGAAAGACAAGAGGATACTGAGAACTCCCTCCAAACCCCTGTTTCATTTCAAACTTTTTCAAACTAGCCAAAAAAAAACCCAAACCAAACAAACTTTGAAACACCAAAACCTAGGGGAAAAAAAACACAACAATGACAGATCTGTAAATAACCTTTTGTTTCCACTTCCTCCATGGTGTCAGGTTCAGTGTGTGTGGCAGAGGACAGAGCAGTGACTCCCTCCCCCGTCACCTCCTCCACCTGGGGAATGGCTTCACTGCACGCCGCCTGGTACACACGTCGCAGTCGGCTGATCACTCGGTCCATGTTCAACTTCCGCCCACAGTACGTCTGCACACGTAGGGCATCAGAGGACATCAGCAGATATGTGTGTGTTTGTGTGCGCACACGCACGCATGTGGGTGTGCATGCGTGCTCGCGCGCGCGTGTGTGTGTACTTGAGTGAAATTGTCATTGTCTCAGTCTTTAGTCTGAGCAAATATTCCTTCCATTTCCTGAAAATTAACAAATTAAATGAATATTAACAATGCTACCATAAAAATTCAGAGTTTCGTTTTTAAAAGATTCAAATGGAAAAGCAGTGGAGAAAAAAAAAAAAAAGGCAGATGTGGTTTACCTCCACATTTTTGAAGAGACGGCTGAAGTCAGCATCGAAGGAATGGATGTCATTGTAGAAGCCACGTTTGATGTTGTTCCTTATTGTGGTCAGATCAATGGGCTCTGCAATGGTCTGGTAGTAGTCTGGGTACTTCTTCCGAGAAGGCAGCACCATCAGAGGCGAGGCAATGATGTTTCCCTCCTCATCTGTAGACAACAGAACAGGCTGTCTCACTTTCACTTGACAAACTACAGGGGTTAGAGGAGCATTATGCAGTAATCTGATTTCAGATTTTCTTTTTAGGTACATTTTAAATTTTTTATTCATTAAAAAAAACAAAAAAACCACAATGGTAAGTTCAGGGAAAAAATGATGGAAACTGTTGATCATATGTTAGTCAATGGCATAAATGATATTTCTCCGTATAGCGGATGAGTAGTTTAGACAGGACAGGAATCCAGATCCCTGTCAGAGGCTGCAACAGTGGGTCACAGTAAACTATGTGTAATTATAGATAATCTTACACATTCATCTCATGCCCTTCCTCATGTGAAACTCATGTTTTGGAGAGTATACTCACTCATACCAAAAATACAAAACAATAACTTTTAAAATGCAACCAAAACACACGTATAGTGTATCTGACTTACAAAAGACTTGGGCAAAAAAGTGTGCACTTCCCCATCTACTTATACATTCCACAAAACACACTTGTGCACACAGGTAAAGATTACCCTTTCACTGCTGGTATGTTTTGCTATAGCCTATGCTGAGAAAATTTTCAGAAAAACAAGAATAGCACACCAAAGATTTTAATTTGTTTATATTTCAAAAAGGACTGAAGTGCACAAAAGTACATATCAAATGAAAGGGAAATTAACCAAGATTTTGTTTTTAACACTCACAGGTTCAAATAATGAGTCAATCTGACACAAAAATTCCATAAAATGCAATAATAAAAAAAAAATTGTGACTGTCACTCCATCATGTAGGTGCTACAACATCAACCAAGTTATGAACCAGTCTTTCTTGTGACTGTTGTGATCAACCGCACACACTGCCCAAGGCAATGCAACAGTGTCCAGGTCCATAAGACTCCAACACAGTCCACACAAAAAATGAAATGGGTGCATTCACCCAGCATCTATCGCCAGTAAAAATGCTGTGTGTGGTACTTGTGGAAATAGTCTTCAAGACACAGTGCTGGTTTGCTGGAGCAGCCTGGGCTGTAGAACCTCACATTCCTTTCTTTACCCTTTCTTCCAGTTGACTCTGCACCTCTTTTGCGGCCAGGCCTTCTGTGGGGTAGGTGGGATAACAACAGTGAAGTGTCATCCACACAGACGAACAGCGTGGTCATCTTCAGCAGTGTCTAGGTCTTGGTCACCAAAAATCATGGCACTAATTACACCCTTCTGGAAGTCCAGGAATGTACTGCTGTTGCCTACTTTTCTGTAGAGGATGTGTGCATTCAGCATGGCAATTTGTAGAAAACGCACACACAGCTACTTGTACCACTTCAGGATTTTCCTTGTGGCATCGCAGGGCTGCAGCCGTTGGTCATGATGATCCATGGCGCGCATGTTTCTGTTGTAATCCAGAATTGCTGGAGGCTTCTTTACTGCCCTTTGGTCTTGCTGCTGCTGGTCTTCAGCTGCAGGTTTGTGGCAAGTTGTCAACTCCAGATGGCCCAGGATGAACATCATGATCATCACCATGCTGCATACCTGAAATACACTGCATAAAAGACTAAGTTTGTTGGGGTTTTTTTGTTATTGTTTACATATATAAAGTTTATGAAATTGTACCATTTTATTTCTGATTGTTTTCAGAAGCTGAAATACACACACACACACACCTAACCACCTCCCCTCCCAACACACACACTGAAACTGGTTCATGGTATGCCACATACCCTTCATTCTCTCTTACTCATACAAAACAAAATGACAACACACACACACAAAGTAATTTGGGCATACAATTCTGTGTATCATTCTCTGATTTCAGTTTTGTAAACATCATCTCCCCCCCTCCCCATCCTCCCCCCACCCCCCCCTCTCTCTCTCTCTTTCACACACACACACAACAAACCAATACATACTCAGAAACAAATACCAGAAAGGTGCGTGTGACACGCTGTCAGCAATGAGCCAGCCAGCAAGCCACACCTCCTCGTGCAGAGTTGGTCACACACAGTACACACGCAGTGACCGTCTCTCTCACACATGCAGTAATCAGTTACTGACGAAGCTACTTACCACAGCTAACACATTCAACTTACCACAGCTAACACATTCAAAACACACACAATGCAGTTATATTCATTGTTACAACAAACAGAATGTAAATAATAAACTGACAAACTTCGTAAACACCCACTTGCATCTTTAATCAGCTGAGCTTGTCTGTCTTCAGTTTCATCAAGCAACTCCACCTCCCACTCCCCTCCATGTCAAAATCGGCGTCATCGGCATCAACTTCACACAGTACTATCCCCTTCAGTCCACAATCTTCATCTCTACTATTTGCATCTTGAAAGATTTCTTCCAACACTTGTTCAAGTGTTGGGGTTTGTCTGTGTTCAGCCATGGCTTTGCAAACACAACTTGAGCTTCATACACACTTGCAAAATTTGCGCCATAAATATGATAATTAGGTGAATATTTTTAGCTTATGGAACTCAGGAGATAAAGAGCTCTCAAGGGAGCAAATTTAATGGTTAGCAGACTATATCTTCTGCAATGTGGGAATCGAAACATAGAACGTTGTAACATGATGTACAGCGTACATCAACACAGCATTGGTGAGCGACATTTCATAACATAAGCCGTACATCAACAGTGCAGTCTAGAGGTTAAACAAGCGAGTTATTATAATGAAAGTAGTCTGGAGAGGTGGCGTTTTGAAGAATGGCAGGGGAAGAATTGCATATGGTACAAGCAAAGAGAAATGGTCGGAGAATTTTTACAGTAAGTCTGATCTCTCTGAACAGATAAAACCACAGGATTCGACAATCTGCTTTCCATGTGGATTTATACCTTCGTAAAATTACTGATCAAGGTCACATTACTTACCTTCAAAAAATTACTGATCAAGTTCACATTACTTACCTACAAAAAATTACTGATCAAGGTCACATTACTTACCTCTCCAACATTTTTAAAAATTTTTTACTCATTAATGTCCAGGTACCGATGCATTTTTGTTGTAGCTACAGCTCAGAATACTTTACCCAGCTCAAAAACAATGTAATTCTTAAACTTAAATATATTGTTCACTATGAACAGAGTGTCAACAGAAAACTGCAGCAACTGACCTCTGAAGCTAGCCACAGAGTTGTAGATGTTGTTGAATATCACAGCCAGTCTGTGTCGTCGCTGCAGGTCTGGGTTTTCTTCGGCCAGGGATACCAGCCTGCAACAGAGACAGTTATCACTGCAAGGTGGACTGTACTCTCTGAGTAAGTAATCAAGAAAAGAATAAAAATAAATAAATAAATAAATAAATAAACCAAAATGTTTTAAACAAGACATGTAACAGAAATCTAACAAATAATAGGGTTAAACATCAATGGCTGAATGCCAAAGGAATGATTCAGCGCTTGTAGCTTTTAGAGGCATTTGATTGGCTAAGAGCGGACCGGGCAAGACAGGTCCTCTTTTCACTGTTAGCTGCACGAAACTTGACCAAGCAGAGCAAACCGATAGGTTTGCATCAATTTGACATGGTACAGTATATATATGACACCAAAGTTTCTTTTAAATAACAAAAATAGTCCTCGTCTCCAATAAAACTGTCAAAGCAGGCAAAATCAAACTGCATTTCACTGCTTATTTTCAAGGTTCAACATGATCCATTACACCCATTACCCATTCCTTTTTTGTGTTCTGCAATATACTTTGAAACTACCATTTGCTTTCTCCCAAACAACTACAAAACAAAAGCAATCACATCAATCAGATGAACCAAATAGGCAAATGAATTGCTGCTTTTACATGCAAAATCAGGAAGAACAGAAAAGGGTTATGCTGAGCCTGGAACAATTGAGCATACCTTGTTCTGACAGATCTGTTGTCATTCATACTATCTTTCATGGACAGCAAGTTAGGCACTGAAATAAGAATACAATCACTGTTAGAAAAAAAATCTTGCTTACCTGCAATACAAACACTCCCAAAATAAACACACAATTTTTTAAAATGTTTATACTCAGATCAGAATGACAGTAATGATAAATGACAGAATGGCAGCAATATGTATATAATTTACCGAACACTGAGCACTAAGGCAATACTGGTAACAATGACTACTACTTATACAAGGCAACCAAACAACCCAAACATCTGTGCAATTCTGAGACATATTCATATAGATTTTCAAATTCATTATGAGATCATTATCATGATTATATTATTATTTATGCTGAACAAACGATCAACACCACATTCCTTAAAAATTACATGTATCAATAATTAATACACACATTACATTCTGGAAAACTGAAACAACTGTGGATTTGAAATTCTCTGTTATCAGATACATCAATGACTTTCATATAAAGCTTGTGCTATCAGACTTGATATGATAAGCAACATGGACAAATCTTTTTTTTTTTTTTTTTTTTAAATGTCTGGTTTGACATTCATCAACAGAGCAATCCAATGCAAATCCAACATAATTTGAAGCCCTTTTCTCACCTTTCTCAAGAGTTGTCTGCTCTTCTGTTTTCTCTTGCAAACTGTCCACAATATGGTTCCGATCCCCGCGGGCTCGGTCAATGTTGCGCACCAGGAAAATGGCATGCTTGCGGGCATACTGCCTCTCTCGCTGCGACATTGGTTTTGTGCTCGGGGAGACTGGGCGATTTATGCCACCCTCAACTGGCTGACTCTGTTTCTGAAAAATCACAAAGCCCTGACACTACAGCAAGGGGATTTATACATGTGGATTGAGATCTAACCTGTGCCACAGATGTTTAATTCTATCAAACTCCAGCTGTGAAAATGGGGTAATCTAAGAAATAGCAAAAGGCTGTACATGTGTGTGTGTTAAAGGATCTGAAAAAAATGGTCTTGTGATGAAAGTGGAGCTTATCAATGCAATAATATAAAAGAGGCAAGAGAAAAGAGGTGATTTAAGTAATACAACCTTTTAATAGATTTACTTCTTTGAACAGTAACTCCTTCTGTAAGTAAAACATCTATGTAAACATCTGTGAACCAGTTCACTTTTTCAAAAGAAATCTTAACAAAATGCAATAATACCTTAGTCATCCTAACTTTTTAATAAAAACCTTTTCCCCCCATTTTCAATCAACTGATATATAATATTCCATTAACTTGAAAAAAGAAGGAAAGAAAAAAGGCAGACACAAGCAAATTACCTGAGCAAAAAAATAAGGTAAACAGACAAGTGGAATGGGGAATAATGTTATCTTTTAGCACAATAGTATTCTTTGTACTCATTGATTAACAGAAAACCATGCCATGAAGGGAGATTCTGTTGCCAATTTTCTGTTTTATAAAATGAGGAAGTTCAGCAAAGTACGTGTGCAAAAATTAACATAATTGTTGAAAAAACATTTTTCAGTTAACACTGTAACAATCAGATTTAATGGTCCTGCTCAGAAACTCAGCAGTTATTCATTCATTTGACAGAAACAGGGCCAGTATTAACTGACATGGGTTGAGGGTGGATGTACCTGGTTTATTTATTTCAATCAAGTGCGGCAACATTTTCTCAGTAAAGTGGGGCAACTGTACCAAAATGATAAATATATTTTCTCCAACAACCTCTTTCCTTTAAAATATTTTTCAAATTAAAAAAAGCATTCCACACCACCAGAGCATCTTGATTAGATACATTCCTATAGTACTTTTTCCCTCTTCCCATTCAAGTACGTATACCCGACACTTTTACACTTTGGAGCAACTTTTTTTATGTCAATATTCACATATTGTGTTCACATGTAACAAGAGTCAGAGGGGTTGCAATTAGTTAAGCGAAATCATAGTGATTCTACTTTTCGGGAATAAAGTTAACATTCTGGATCTGTTGTGTGCCCATATACCTCTAAGTTCATTCTCTGTTACGGTTACAGGATACATGTTCAAGAAGAAAAAAAAAAAGAAAAAAAAAGAACAAGCTCTATATAAGGCAAGCAAAAGGCATTCCATTATGTACACCAAAATGCAACCGCTATGTACACATCAATGCCCTCTCTATAACCCCATGTTAGCAATATTGTTCAAGCAATAAGGAAGAACTTTAAAAAATAAAACTCACAGAGTGCCTCGCCTGTGACCTTCATATCATATATGTATTTCTTTGCTTACAAAAAAAGAAAAAAGAAAAAAAAAAGGTTCTATCATTAGAAACAGAAATGACTTTTGTAAGAACACTGGACAAAATTCAGTCTACAACAATTTCAACATTTCTCTAAATTCCCATCACCGAACTAACACAGTATATTTGCTTCAATCAAGACCTTTTTCTGCTATTTGTTTTTGTTCACACTAAACAAAAATGGCCTCTATTAATATTCCCAATAAACAGATTGTTTTATGTTTCGAATAAAAAAAGTATAATCAAAACTAAAAAGCAACTTCATATTTAGGGCCATGACAGAGTAATATCATTCTACACTAAAATATATTTCAGTGATTGTGTGCGCATGCATGTGCATACGGGCTGTATATAAAAAAAAAAGTAGGTTGGTTCATCAGCAAGACAAGGAAAAAACAAAAGTGAGGGTCACCAAGACTCTACCACCTCCTCCCACCAATGGCAGTAGACTTTCGCTTTCACTGCACTAGGTGCTGAATAGGACAGGGGAGTGCCAGGCAAAGCAAAGCGGCACGTGACGGGACATGACAAGACATGACGCCGCGACACAGCAAGGCCGGAAGGGAAGCAACGAGACCTGACGCCCGGCTACCTTCTCCTGCGCTCGCGTGACGCTACCCGCACAAGGGAGGTGTTTGGACTGGTGACTTTTGACACCGCCTACAGGTGGAGGTGATGGTGGTGGTGGAGGTGGTGGTGGTGGTGGATGAGGAGGTGGTACAGTGGTAGAAGCCCGTGTGAAGTGGAGAGGGAGTGGGGGTCCAACCTGTCCATTGCGCTGGAACTTGCCGCCGATCACCCCTCTGCATTCTGTGCTGCCGCACCGACACTCTTGCTGAAATGGACAGAGCGAGTCATTAAGCTCTGCTGTCTGCAGTTCATTTTTACCTTTGTTTTCTTCTTTCTTTGCTTAAAATAGGAAAACAGGAAGTCATAGTAATAATTCAAGAGTAGAACTGATACTGGAGTATTTCAAACAAAGAGAATCGCATGGTCAAGAACAGCAGATGCTGAAGGGTAATTAAACTTTACTTAAATAGTTTTATTTATCAAACTGTTTTTCTTACCAAAACAACTCAATTGCTTTACAGTTTTCCCACAGCTTGACAGTTCTAGTCAATGATACAAATGCACACATTTCACAACCCAATAACTACCAATGTTAATATGTCGGTAAGTAACTTGCTATCTGACCTCACACACACACACACACACACACACACACACACACAACACCATCAATCCAAGTTACAAGCAGGCTAGTGTTATCAACATCACAAGCTGGCCTTTATCCGGCATTGGAAATAATCTACTTTTGCACCATCAAGTCCCACCACAATCTGCTTACTGGTACCAAGACAGGCCAATTAGAAAAAACAAAAACCCAAAAACAGAAACAAAAAACCCACTATATCCTTGCCTTCCCTTTCCCTAAACCCAACCTCTTCCTTCACTCCACCACCACACAACACAAACTCACACACACATGGACAATATCAACAAGTCTCACCTGAGCTTCCATGTTAAAAGAATGGAAGTTGTAGTCATATGTGATTTCCTCGTAAGGTTTGATTTCTCTCAGTGTCCTCAACACCATGTGGTACAGTCCATTGACATTCCTGGAGATGCAGCAATCCGGGAATGAGGTTAACATTTCATTGATTTAGTGCAAGTCTCAATACGCTGCTATCAAAACACGCACAAAATCAGCCTTCAAACGAGATGGGATATAGGTACAATTGTCCAGGAGCAACATCTTTATACAGTTAATGGCAGCCATCCTGCCCAATTCAATTTCTGAACTGCTTGTGCTTGTTGAGAAAATGCTGATGTTTAAGCTTACCATAATGATAAACACAAACACACCTGAAAACTTCAACAGATCTCATTTGTTTACACTTGTAAGTCAAATAGAGTGCAAAGTACAAATATGTGGAAGTGTGACCACTTTGGTAATATACTATTTTCAACATAACTGGGTACAGCTTGTGTTTTAACTATTATTTTGTAAAAAAAAAAAAACAACAAACAAATAAACACAAAAAACAACAAAAAATAACAAATCATAAATGTGAAATAAGCCTAACTGTAGCAAAAACTGTATAGTACAAGTACACAACTGTGTATAGTGTGCACAATCATGCCTGTATGATCCCTGTCTATCCTTACCATTTTTGCATTTCAGTGTTGGGTTCACAGGAGTGGTTGACGAAGCGAGTCAAGTTGCCCATGCGATATCCATCAATGACAGTACGGCCGTCCATGTTGAGACAGTAATGATGGGAGTCCTGGGCATATTCTTCTGTCATGCGACGACGGAACTCCTGTTCACTCACAACCTCACCCAGGTATTCCAGAATAATCTGATCTGTAGGAGCACCAGAAAGAAAGCAGGCACCATGAATTAATGAAATCATGACATGTGAGAAAACATGCTGATTTATATATATGTAGACATTTTTTCCCTCGTTTGTTTTTTTATGGGAGTGTGTGCATGTATGTGTTTGATTTGAGCATGCTTGCATTTTCTTTTGTCCGTCAATGACAGAAAACTGACTTTTATTTCAGATCAACTAGAATTTGAGAAATACAATTTTATTACACCTGAAGCTGCAAATGAATGAAATGTAAATCATTTTTCAAGTTTCAGTTTACACAAACACACATGCAAAACTGAGGGACGCATGGGGTTATGAGCAAGTATACAAGCACAAGTTTGGTGTGTATGTGAGAATGAATGGAAGTGATGGGTTGTCTATAATTGGTGACTGGATTGGCAGATGTGCAATGCCTGAAGTGTCCCAAATTATTTATTTACCAAATGGGATAACCAGCAAATGTTCTGTTATTTTGTATTCCACTACTACTTTTTTGTCTCAGATTTCTGCATGAAATTCAGGCTGCTCTCTCTGGGAAGTACGAGTCGTCACAGCGCAGCGTCACCCTTTTTTCTTTTTCTGCATGCAAAAGTATTCATTTCAATATCAATACGAACAACGTACCAACAGGGACAGCAGTCAGCGTCCTGACGCCATACCCTCTGTCGGGCGTGAGGAACTTTTCCAAGTTATTGGCCCACTCCTGGCGTTGTATGCGCTGGTTGGAGCACTGGTCTCCACAGGGGCAGGTCTCTGGAGTGCACTCCGTGAACACAACCCTGAACACACACACACAGTAATACTGTGCCCAACCACTTCACTTTTAGTATATGTTGAGTACACAGCCAGTTCGCTATATATTATATCACTTGTCTCACATCACCAAAAATAGGAGTTACTTTTTTGTGTAAGAAAGTATGACCAGATGTTTTCTGACTTGCGGAGAGCTATGTCTTTTACTGAAGGATTTGGAAAACATTGTTTCTGAAATGAATGAAACATACATTCAACTATTTTTAAAGTAAAATTAAGTTACATGTGATCATTTTTACAGTAAAATGTGAAGTACACAGGTTTTTCAAATCCTCTCCATATAAAATCACCAGTTTATCATGTTATAACTTACAAAACAAAATTAAACTCCCATAGTCAACTGTGTGTTCTGATGCACGATCACATTCAAAAGTGACATACGATATCAGTTTATGTTTTTAAAACGTTTCTTTGTATGATGTAATCACATGCTTAAAAAAAAGAAAAGAAAAAAAAAAGGAGAGAAAAAAACAGAAGATGGAAAAAATGACCTACCTGTTAAGACAATCCTCAAGACAACCCTTTTCCTCTGGGCTTGTGGGCTGTTTACAGTTACAGGGGTGAGGTTCGAACTTCCGTGTGTTGGGTTTCACATCCACGTACACATCTGTCAACAGACCCTTCACACAGTAATCTCCATTATGACTGCCAACAATGCACTGACCAAAAAAAAAAAAAAAGAAGAAAAAATGTGAAAAAAAGTGGAAATGACATATTACACAATAACTGATATAAATGCATCAGAGTAATATCATTCAGAATAACATGATGAAAGAAACGAACAAAATAATTTGTTGTTTTTTCAAGCCTCCCTAGAAACATTTGGCAATGCTTGGAAAAGACTTCAGATTTACAATGAAACATTATCTAAAACCACTTAAACACTAAATGGCGAAACCAGATGAAGTACATGATTAACATAAGGCTTGGACTTGGAGCATTAAGTAACAAACAAGTACACAATGACTTTTGCTCCTACAATTAAAGTGATGGCATTTGTCTTAACTTGTCTTCATAAAAAGTTTTAAATTTGCCTTAACCTGTCTATAAAAAAAGTTAAGTCCTGAGCAAACATAATTTTATGAATAAAACCAAAAGTACAAAACCCACTTATCTTTACAGACACTAACAAAACTATATATATATCTGATCAGCATACTCACTGCTTCGTATTTTCTTGAACTTTGGCCGAAGAGCTTCCTTCTTGTGTAACTGAAATCGAACATGCATACAAAAAGTTACACACAGAATCAAACAGAACAGGGTAACAGATAAAAACTAAAACAATGATAGATCACAGAGGTAATACAGTAGAAATCAGTCACATTCCATTTTTGCAGAGAAAAATCCTGAGAATTTTTTTTTTTTTTTAAAGAAAAAAAAAAACTAGAAAGAGAAAATGGAAGGAACAGAAAGTAAGAGGAAGAGATTAAGCAAATAAGATTAGGGGAGTGAGGGGTAAGGAGGAATCCAAAGGCTGCACATGCTTTAGAAATTAATATGAAATGATGAATCAACACGTGTATCAAACTGAAGGAAGTAAAAACGAAGAGAAAAGGATTTATAATAACACTTTAAACTTATTCTCACCTGGTCATGAGTGTAGAGCCACCAGATATCATAAGGCAACTGAAAAGGTATGACGCTTTCACGGAAATGTTTTCCAAAGTGAATAGGAGGCGGCAGCAGACTTGTTGCAGAATCTCCCTTTCTGTAGGACATCTTGACCTGGTTTCGCATCAGGGCCTCGTTGCGCTTCTTAGGTCTGTTACATGAATAATCAGAAGTTCCACACTGTTTCAGAATAGAAACATAATGGATTTGGATACACAGTTAAGTGAAACTGAATGCAAAGCAATATTTTTTCAAAAATATTTTCATCAACAGACAAGTGAAACTGTTAACACTAAAACAGTTTCCAATGGAAAAAACAAACAAACAAAAAAAAAAAACCCAACCAAACCCACCATTCTCCAAAATGGCACAAGCCACAGCAACATAATGACCACTCTGTTGAAACACTCGAGCATGATCAATTCTGTTAAATTCTCATGTATTCTGTTCATGAACTTGATGAACAATACAAAAAAGGCATTCAACCTTGAATAGTGCTGCTCTTAGTTAAATGGTTTATTATGTATACAATAATACATTTATGAAAGAAATTTCTTCACAACGGAAAGTTATCCTTTTACAAGGTTATGTAGGTGTTTATTGAACTTGGTAGGATCATGCTTCAAGCTTGCAGCATCTTTTTCTTTATCTTTGTTTTGCCATGATCATGCTGATGAGAATTGAAAAGAAAACAACAACAAAAATCACATTCACAGGCTGAAATTTCTGTTAAATCTTCTGTTGACTGTTGTGTTATACAATGTCAGAAGAATTAATTTGTCATACTCATAGTCATAGCAATCTGAATTCCAATATAAAAAATCAACCAGTACAAGGGATTTTCAAACCCTGAAAAAACTTATTTTTCTTTCACTAGTTTCAGAATTTCTCATTTTAAGAATACACAACAGTAGCAAACCAAAGCCTTGAAGTCAAAGACTGTGTGATATTCACCACCCCAACACAGAATTCAGTGTCTACATCTTGCAATAAGACATTCAACTGCTGAGTTTCATGACCATAACCTTTAACCTCTACCTTGACTTTAGCAACATGTTCTCACCATAATCATGAACTCTTCCGAGTCTGATGGAAAAAAACAAACTGTCATGCTTTGATGTTAAAAAAACAACAACAAAAAAAAACAAACAAACAAACAACAGAAACAATAAACAATGGATGGCATAATATCAAAGGTACGTTAATTAAGTATTTTTATCAAGATGATAAAAGACAACCTTTTGAGTCGTACACTTTTAAGTCGTTTTCAAGTATATTCAAGCTGTAGACTCTTTTTCACACTTGAAGACTTACAGTACCTTTGATAAATTACATCATCTATTACTTTAGTATTAACTATTATTATTTTTTACTTCTTTTTACAACTTCCAGCGGTCATCATTTTTTCATGTCATGTTTTAATCTTTTTCCTCCCCCATTCATGCAGCCCCTGAATCTGATCTCTGACCCCTAATCTTGACTCTCAACAGTTTTACTCTCTCCATGTCCAATCACTATACCAAATTAGATCAAGATCATGCCCATCCCAGGCTTTATCTATTAACATAATGATCATGCATAAAATGATGTAACCTTGACCTCTGACCTTAGATTTCAACAGGGATCATGTTCAATGTTACCAGAATGGCTTGTTACTTTTTTCAATTAAATTCATAAATGAAAACTGGGCACATGATCTCTAACAATTTTGGTTTCCTCAAATGGAAGTCAAGAAAATGCCAATGATTAACTTCATCAAGTTTACTATTGACACATAGTTTATAGAGTCACACACACCTGGGTACGATAACAATAAGGTGATTCATTAAACTTGCTGAGTCAATAATAATGCATTCCTCATTATGGTAGCATGTTATTTCAATTTTCACGCCTGTGACCAGTTTTTACTTTGTCAACTTTGTGCCAACTGACTGCCTTAATTAACATATTCTGGAACTGAAAGAAAGAGGTGAATCAGCAACAACAAACTTACAAAAATAATTTTTAAAAAGAAAGAAAAAAGAGAGAGCAAAATGTCAAACACTGAAACATCAAAAATCAAACCAGTAAATGAGTCATATTGTAACGAATGTTACTTAGTATCATAGGCAAACCCTTAAAGACACAGAACATTCGAACTGGAATAGGGGCATTGCACAGTTGACCATTTCGCAACAGGGCATTACTCCATTAGTATTGTACACATCAGTAAAATGTGTTGAAGAATGGATGCAAAACCTTGAATCTTTCTTGTAGTAGTTTTGTACTTGTGTGATACAGGCCGCTTCCATTAATAAGCAGGGTTCTGACCTTGACAATTAACACCTAAGTTCTGACCTTGAATTTCACTCTCATCACTCCATCAATATGGTAAGGTCACTTCCTAACCCCAGCCCAACAATCTATCAAGTCAATTGAAGACAGTTATTATTAAATACAATGAGTGAATAACATTCTTCTGCTAAACTATGCTCACGGCATTTTCTGTTGTTGCCAAATGATGACCTTGTCCTAAATCTCAAACTGTCTTAATCAAATGGGGAATACTGAAAGTGGAAAGACGCTGTAAAATCTACATTTAAAAGTGCCACTAGGTGACTAGCAGCTGGTAATATAATAATGCCAATGTACATACACACACACAAACACACACACACATATACAAACACAATGTGAGAGAATGTGATTACACACACTTGCTTTGTTTACACAAGCTGAGTAAAAACAATGAAAAATGCATTAGTTATTGCCAAATGGACGTCAACCCACACAATCTGTTATACAACTGTATAATCCTTTCATGCTGTCACTGTCAGGACAACATTGATCCAGCGTGGGCCTTGAAACCAATCCAGCAGCGCAGCGACAAATGACAGCAAAATTCCATTAGGAAATCCGACCCTCCAACACTAACGAATCCAGCCATTTCCATGCAGTGATGCAGAATTGGTCCCCTTCAACAGCATCAGGCTATCCTGAGCCCGGCACTAGCAGTTCAATCAACAAAGTTTTCCACTTATTGATTGAATAAACACTGCCGCCTGCTGACTCTCAGCAAGGCCACTCTTCTAGCTTTTCTATTGATCGCCAATGTTCACGCATCACTCACCACTGTGGCAAAACAGATGTGACACAGTGCTGACAGAAACACTATATTAGGATTATAATTATGTCGCTGAAAAGGCAAAACAATATTACTGAAAAGGCAAAACACACTACTTCACTCAAAATGAACTGATAACGGGAAAGTTGGAAGATCTAGAATGAAGAAAGAAAGTAGGAAATTATCAAATAATACACACAGAGAAACAAAATGAAATATTTATAAAGGACTGAGAAATGATATAACTGAAAATAGTGAAACAGAGACTGTAGAAGTATTGATCATTAAAATATTGTGAATAAAATGTATGCTTGCGTCAATGCATCTGTGTATTACACTAAAGTTTTTTTTGTAGAAGTACTAGAACATAACAGGTATGTACTCTATGGCTGTATCCAGGTATGGTCTAAATGCATCGGAATGTATAAATTCTACGTCACGATTTGCAGAATTTTCTGAACAAGTCAGTCAGCCATGAAAACCATGCCCATCCATAAGAAAACTGCATGGTATGTTGTCATTGGTAAAAGCACTCAGCATAAAACTTAGAACACAACTCTCCCCTTCCCAACAACACTCCAATTCCCAGATCTAAACAAGTCATTTTCATGTCACATTAAACATACCTTGGCTGATCACAGTATCAGTTTCACAACAGTCTTTGCAACCAACTCTTCAACAAAGAGTGACCATATTCAGCCTCTTCTGAAATATATTATCTACTTTTCAAGGTTGGAACTATTGTTAAATAAAAAAAATTAAAAAAAAGGAGTTGTATAGCACTATGAACAAAACCGTTTGATTCGGTGCTATCAAAACAAAAACAAATACAACCAATTGTTATTATTGTTTATACTGATACTAGTGGTAGGAGGAAAAGTAGAAAGGTAATGTAATAAAATTACAAATGGGATGAAATTTTTTAGACAGACTAAGAGAGTTGAGGGGAAAACAGAATCTAAATTCAGTTCTCCAAAGTGTACTCTGCTCATCTCTAGGTCCTCCACACAGGAGGTACAACATCTATGTTAATGTACTGCAAGGAATGGCCATTTCAATTTTCAACCTGTCAATTTTCATACTTGGCTGCAAAGACTGAAGTTCTCTCACAAACACGCAAAGTAGATCTGTGTGACAGTACAAATGTATACTCACTTTAAACACATGAAGTCAATAAGCCATAAACTGGACATAGCTTTTTTTATGCCCACTGAATAAACAATGAATGCTATCCTGTACAACTACAAGTTGAGTGCTTGTTTCCCAAAATTAATCATCATTTCTTCATTTTATAGGACAACTTTTTAAATCATAATATCTAAAGTACCTGAAATTGTTTTCCTTGTGCAGCACTTTATCAGTCAAGCAGATTTCTAATTGATGTCTGTAGCTCGAGGAGAGTATCTATTCACGTGCATATGAGTGAGACAGTGTACAAGGACCAAGCAACAACAAAAAGTCACATGCCAACAAAACACAACATGGTAAAAGCTGATTTGCTGTGTATATATCAGGTCTGTATGCCATCTATTTGAATTTGATATTGCTGATCATACAATAACTAGTTAACTTACTACTTCAGCAATGAAAAAAAAATATCATACTTACTCATCATCCTTGTAGAAGTCGGAGTAGAGTCCCACCCTTTGGTAGCGTTTTCTTGGAGGCTGTGAGTCATCACTGCTGCGCCTCACACCAGTAGTGTGTGACTTATGGCCACTGTCTTCACAACTTGACGAGCTTTCCCGTAAACGTCTTTTGCTCCTGTTTGGTGTGTCAAGTTCAGACCGCTTGCGCTTCAGACAGTATTCCAAAGGCAACGGTTCAAACTCAGAACAAACGTTTCTTATCACAGATTCATCTTCAGCACCACTATCTGAAAAGTTTGATGTATTGCACTGCATGTTTAACGACTTTCTTGTCACTTGGGAACTTGCCACAGCGGACATGGCCGATTCTGGCAAAGGGTCGATCACAACCTCAGCACTAGGCAAAGCAGCCGCAATCATTTTTGTCCGACTTCTGGGTGAAGTTGACGGGGATATCAAGGGTGTCTCCCCTGGACATTCAATGTTATTGCTATTGCCCTTGTTTTTGGATTGATTCATGGTCACTTTCTGTTTCCGTAACAGAGACAGTTTTGATTTGCATGCTCTAACTGCATGTGAACTATCATCTTGGGCAGTTTGCTGCTGTCTGGTATGGGACTTAGAAGGGTCAGACTGTGGCTGCGACTGCACTAACAATGCACACTCTGCACATGACATGTCTGGAGTAGACCTCTGGTGTGCGTGGCGTGGACAGGCTAATACTGGTGACTGGGAGGAACACTGGGCAGAAGTCACAGGAACAGAGCTCTCTGTTTTCTCTGTGCTGATCCCCCCCGAGAGATGACGGCTCTTCTTTAAGGACAACCTGGTAGGTGAAGTGATAGGGGACATGGTTCTGTCTTGAACTGGTTTGCTGCCATCATTCTTGCCATCTAAGCATGCCGCTTTGTCACTGGCACCTGATGAATCTGAAATGAACAAAGAAGTAATAAGTAAAACTACATAACAGAAAAAAAGTTTTGATGCACTATGATGCAACAGTTATAAAGCACAGCTGCATGAAAATTATGAGTACTAACCCTATGGTGGTTATGATATGCACCCTGCTGCCCCCGCCCCCTCCAAATGTGCATCTGAAATAATTCAACTGCTACTTCGAAAACAAAACTGGAAAAATTTTTTCATTGGTTCATAACTCATTAATTTGGTGATGTTGACATCACTAGCACAAAAGCAATATAATACATTATAATTATGCTCATATAATTATGCTCTTGCACAAGTACACACACTCACTGCCTTCTTCATCCATTGTATGTGACCCGAGGCAGTCTACAAGACAACAATGAAAGTGCTTTAGCAAATTAATCAACATCATACTTGGCTTTACAAGCTCAAGTCTTCTGACTTTGTTCTGCTTTCTCCCTCCCACTCGCTCACTTTGAAATCAATCCTAAATTTTTAACAAATCAGTAAACCAAAAAAACTAATGCCCTTGTTCATACTCACAAATGCCCTTGTTCATATTCAACCTAACATCCAGTTCCAAATTCTTTTTGCTAAAAACAACAATGGTCAGCCTTCCTGTGAATAATGCATCATATTTTCCACTTTGTATCAGTATCAGTAGCTCAAGGAGGCGTCACTGCATTCGGACAAATCCATATACGCTACACCACATCTGCCAAGCAGATGCCTGACCAGCAGCGTAACCCACTTTGTAATGGGCTGTAATTACTTAATAAAGGTATCTTACCTTTTCAGGCCTAAAGCAATGAATTTCTAGGATTTCATTTCAAAAAGTCTACATTACCAACAATTTTTCAAATAATAAGCATTTTGTTTTTCACTCACACCTCCCCTCAACTTCCCTTATATCTAATTATAAGCCAATCCAACCCCACCCTCATCACCCCACCAAGAAAAACGGAAATGTATATTTACCAGGTAAAGGATTTTTCCGAGGCCGACCAACTTTGCGTTTCTCTGGCACAGCAGTGGTCTCCTTTGGTGATATGGCAGCTTCTTCTGTAGATTCTGCCTCGTACATCATTTTGTGACGTTTCTTTGGAGGCAGGCACTGATCCCTGGGAACCTGGATTTCAAGACTGGGAGGATGATTATCTTCTTGCAGACTTTTCTTTCGAGTATTTTTCGCCTTTTCCTTCACAAGCTCAGGCATGGATGGCTCACGCTCTTTTGAATCTTTCCTGACTTTGATTTTTTTGGATTTCTCAGGCGCAGGAGGTGGTTCCAAAACTTGTTTATCTTTCTTTTTCTTCTTCACATCAATAATAGTCAGTCTGAAAATGGACGGCAAAGGCACTTCTCCAGGTTTAACACGGATAAAGGCTTGCTCTGAGATAGTCATTCTATCCATGCTCGATTCTAAGGACACAAGCTCAGCCATGAATGCAGGATCAACAATATTTTTATGCTTTGTCTTGAAGTACAACAGTTTCTTCTTCTTCTTCCTTTTACGACCTTCACTTCCATCTCGATCATCATCACTTGATTCATCCCCATTTCTGTTCAGTGCATTACCTAATGCACTTGAGTGCAGTTTGAATGAACTCTGCTTGAGAATTTTTGATTGACGATACCGATTGAAATAAACCACGGGCTTGGTAGAAGTTGGTCCAAACAAACTCCCAGTGGAAACAGTACTGCACTCTTGCTCAGTCAAGTCTCGAAAAGAACTGCTGGTCTGTGTTTCCTCTTCTGTTTCTGGAGGATTTGCAGGTACTGGGGGCACTGGTTTTGGACAATCTTTCTGAAGGCGTTTTTTCTTTCTTCTTTTTGTCCTGCGCATCATCACATGTATCTTTGGTTTCTTGGGCGGGCTTTTCTTGCCCTCCTTCACAGGTGATTTGATGGTCTTTGCGGCAGACGACTTGACACTCACTTGAGGCAGGGACGGTTCAATTTCACTGATATCATTGTTTGTATCCATGGCAAATTCACTTGTTTCATCAATGTCTCGTGATGCAAACTGGGACTGGATAGAATGCTGAACACTCTGAATAAGTGAAGCAAGTTCACTGTCGGCCTCAGCTCTGGACTTTTCTTGTGTTGACTGTCTGCCAGTTGTCATGGAGTTTTTATTTAATGAAATACAGTTTGAATTTGACTTAAGTGAACCATAACTGTCTTCACTCAATTCAGAATTATTTGAAATGTCAGAAATGGGTTGTTTTCGAGGTCGACCTCTACCCCTTTTTCCCTTGTTGAAGGGTTCTTTTCTAGCCATCACTTGAACATTGAGAGATTTAGCTTTCGATGAAGTTTTAACATTTTTACTTTCAGACCTGGCTGGCATGTTGATTTTATCAGGGTGGGTCTTGCTCTGGGTTTTGACTTTTGCAGATTCAGTGTCAGATTGTATTTTGACCTTCTCCTTCTGAGTAGTTGAACTATCTTTTCTTTCAACTGTTTTACTACCTGGCTTTGGAACTGGTTTGCTTCTAACAGCTTCGAAAGGAAGTGGTGCCATGTTCTTAGCACCTCTGGCTTTCCATGCCCTGCTTTTTACAACTGTGAAAAAACGCTTGTTTTTGGAACCTTTAGGCCTGCCTCGTCCTCTTTTCTCTGTAAGTTTTCTATCACATGCATCATGTTCTTTCCTATCAACTGGTTCCTTAATTTTCTCAGTGCTTTGAGTACTTGAGATATCTGTTTTGTTGCCGTTGTCATCCTGTGTCTCCTGACAAACCACCATGTCTGAACCATTATCAGATGCTTCTCGTGCGGTATCAGGATAATCATTTTCTGTGTCTTTTGCTGTCTCTGAATTACTGGTGTCCCCAGTTACAGGTACTGCTGCAGCTTCTTGTACTTTGCCTGTGTGTGTTGATGTTGAAGCAGACTCTGCCACATTGTTGCTTGTGGATCCAGACGCTGCTGAATACTCTGGCATGCTACAATCTACAGGAACAGACACTGCTGCTGACTCATGTACACTGTCCACAGGCACAGACACAGTTACACTCTCTTGAACACTGGTGCTGTCTACAAATGTTGCTGCAGAGCTGGAAGCACTATCTGAAGTGTACAGTCCACTATATAGTGTGCTTTTCTTATGCTGGAGCATCTGCGATTTGTTTCTCTTGGGAGGCCTTCCACGCTTTTTCCTTCCACTCGAGGGACCTCTGAAAGGACTGGGTATTTCTGACACAACCCTTTCAACAAAATAGTCATCTGACTGCTGAGAGACACTCCTGAACACTCCTTCATCAAATGTAGACAGTCCTTGTTCATGGACCTCTTCGGTTTCTCCTGTGGCTTTCTTCTCCTCACTGCAGACTACTGTAGGTGGTGGTGACTGGGGTGTAAGTGCTACAAATTCCTGCTGCCTTTGCTCCTTTGTCTCACTCTGCTGACTGTGGGGGAGAGCATGTGAAGATGAAGGCTGAGATTCCACAGCTGACTCACCTGCTGTCACTGACGTCACAGACCCCGGTGAGTCATTACCAGAGGGTGAACTGGCAAAAATGCCACTGTCTGGGGATACTGTCGGCATTGACAAAGTGTCAATATGCCTCATCAATGACTCTGCTTGTTCTGGAAGAGGAGGAATTGGAAAAGCAGTCTGCTGAGAATGGGACAACTTGCCCTCCTGCTGCAGATCTGTATCTTCCATGGCAGAGCACCCAGCAGCAACAGTATTTAATGCCATTTCATCTTCTCCAGATCCTGTACATGTCTCTGAAGCAGCTGCTGCAGCAAACTGGACAGTGTTGACAGACACAGCCATGTCACAGACTGTTTTGCCAACTCCATCTGTACTCCTGTCATCTGACTTTGAAATTATGCCAACAGATGGTCGATCACCTGCATCCTTTAACTGAACACCATCCTGACTGCTAGGGCCTGCTTCAGCTGAAGTGGGTGGAAGGTCAGTTGATGCAACAAGCTGTGCTCTGTCCCGTGGCTTAATTGGAAGAGTACGACTCATACTGGATGACCCTGGCTGTTCACTCTCAAGGATTACCGAGCCCTGAAATAAAAAAATCTGAGCTAAGTAAGTTTCTAGTAAAATGTATTAAGTACCAGTACCCAGAAGAACAAAACAAAGTGTCAAATAAAAAACAACCATCCATTTAAATTTGTTTCATTTACAGGGCTTCCCAATGCTAAAATTATGCATGTGTTGATCAATATGTGTTTGGGAATAAAAATCTAGTTTTACTAATTCTACAAATGGGATGACTCAATGAGATTTACCCATTACAAATCCCAAATGTAATGGAACATCACAACTCTGGGTGTTATTTAAAGAAGAAATTTAATGGCCCAAATATCGCTGGGGACAAAACTTTAAAATAGATTTGGATATGATTTACCCCTTAACAACCTGGGGGCACTGATATCTCATGATCTCAAGCTGAAGTTTCAAAAGAGAATTGAACAATCCCACAAAACAGCACGACTGCTGAAAGTCTCACATTTTGGAGACAACTGAAAAAAGGGAAAAGTACACAAATACACAGGGCAGAATCAACAAGACTAAATCAACTAAATAAGTAAATTCAACAGCATTTTGATACCCCACTTTGATCTGACAAGACATTTTATCTTTTTTTCAACTTCTAAGTTCTATGTATCAGTTTCTGCAACAAAGAGTAACACCAATGAGACAGTATGGAAGATGTACACCAAACAGCAAATAGGAAAAAGTCAAGCTGAGTTAGAATTACGGCATATTACATATGATTATAATATCAAACTCAAAAATTCTAACAAAAAAAGATTTTTGTTTTACATTATCATTCCTACATCAGTTTAACTTAGAATACATCACTGATCATGAATATGAATCAGACTGTACAATAAATCTAACATTTTAACAACCAAATCTTAAAAAAAAAAAAAAAAAAATAATATATATATATATATATATATATATATATATATATATATATATATATTATATATATATATATATTGATATGGGCCAAAATAACTGCCTAATTTTCCAAAGACAAACTGTAGAAAAAAAAAAGTTTTTCAGAACTGTTCTGAACTGATTTAATTGGAGTAACAAATAAAACTGTGAATCACACAAGGCCGAATCTTACCAACTCAAGCTGCTGTGATGCACTTGATGAAGCAAGAAGGTCCACCTCAGACAGGTGTAGCAGATCTCTTTCAAGCGAAGCAAGCTTTACAGATTCACGTAGACTCGGCTCTGCCTCAACACCTGGCAAATGACTTGGATTCAAGGGGGCTCCAAGAGACAAAGGCAAGCTGTTTCCATCCTCAACACTGGCAAGTCCTGGTTCAGATTTGTCATTTGCTGTAAACCACCTCAGATCATGGCTAAACGAACTGTTCTGAACAGAGAAAGGAAGATCCAAAAGCGGGACACCCTCGCAGTCTGACAAGGTTGAAGGAATCGAAGAAGAATCACTGCAGCAGCTCTGAGAATTCTCTTCATCAATAGATGGATCACCTGTATTCATGACTTTCCCTCCCCCCTTTGATATATGGCTTGTCCTCACCCAGTATCTTTCAGTCGTCTATTTGATTCAACCTGCAACACAAAAAGAAAAGAAACACCTGAACAATCTACAATGAACAAGCCAATGAGAAATTCTCTGATTCAATCAAAAACATAATTATAATAATGAAAACAAAACCCAAAAGAACTTGGATACTGTACCATAATACACCCAAAGCATTATCTCCACAGTATTACTTGTCTTGAAAGTATCAGTATGCTTTCATTATATCTTTGTATATCATAAAAAGAACTGTTTCATCTGATTTCTGCTTAATAACCTTTCCTTAACCTCAAACTTAAACCCGAAGAGCTTGTAGTTGGATCTATTATCATTTTTTTCACCTTCAAAGGATGTGTATAACTTTAGCTTTACACCTACACAGGACCTGCTATTGTGCTTATATCCTGAAACAAACCAAATTTAAAATATACCACTCCTTCCATTGCCTCCCTCCTCTACAAGAAGGGAGATATGTTTTGATGGGTTTGTCTCAGAGAACAGACTGCTGGAGAGTTCCGTGCTAACATGACTTCCAGAGGCGCGTCACATGATATGTGCTCCTGAAGCTGATTGGCTCTCCTAAACTGCGAGCAACACTGGCGATTCAGATAGGCAGAACATGTGAAAAAGCAGGCTTCTTTTTTCAATTTTTAGCTTTTTTTAATTTTTTTATTTTCATAAATTGTGCTATCAACTAAAGAAATGGAGGAGGACAACACTTGTTTGCTGCTTTTGCCCAAGTCTATCACCTTTTGCATTCCACCAATTTAGAGTAAAAGTTTGATGCACATGCACAAGATCCAAGATGGCGGTGGAACTCTCCAGCAGTCTATTACAAGCCCTTTTTAACACAAGCAGAATTTCTCAACCCCCCCCCCCCCCCCCCTCCACAATAGGTTGAAATTTGAATGATTTATCATAAAACTAAACCAAATGCAGGACCATCTGAGATCTATCTCTGGACATGAAACTGGCCAAATGCATTACTGGACTTGAGTACAACACAACTGTATCAACTTCAAAACTAAGTGATTTTCTCTGCAGTTGAAAATAGAAATAGAATAGACAAGACTAGAGGTTGGGTGCACTACGCATGGATGCATCATTGCATGTTCACTGTACACAGAGTAGTCTGAATACAGTTATACTTGTATGAAATCAATACTAACACTGTGATAGATCATGTTTTCATTTATGGCCTCTTATCTGTTTCATGAGGCCCAGTTCATGAAAATATAAAGTGAAAGCCAGAGCTACGTGTTTTTCATTTTCTAAATCCAGGGTCCAATAAACTAAAATAGCCTATTTAGTTATATGACCAATAAAAATTATAAAATCAGAGCAAACCACCAAGCATGTTTGAGCCAGTGATGTCCTACAAAAAGTCAAATTTTCTTTTAGAGCAGTTTTGGATATAAAATCTTTAAGTTGTTGAACATATATATTATATATCATACAATAAAATTAAAAACCAATGCTGACAACATCCAGAAGCAATTCCAATGAGCATTAAGGTCAGTGTCTTTTGCCAGTTTAAATTATTTTGTCCTTAAAACTCCTATCCAAATTCCACTCTTTAAAGTCTTTCTCCACTGCACAACACTGTGAACAGGTTCCAAGATCAACAGGGAATAAATTAGGTTGCAAGCATTTCCAAACCGGTGTCAAGACAATACATGTAATTGTATCCATTAAATGATAAGTGAGCAACAGCTAAGTCGGCTTGGAGTCAGTTTCAGAGATTTCATTCGTGAGCGATGACTGCCATGTTCACTCGTTTGTAAGTTTTACACAGTGGGCTTTTACGCGTATCCGTGACCATTTTTACCCCGACCATGTTGGCAATCATACTCTGTTTTTTGGTGGGGATGCAAGCCAGGTACGTTCTTGTTTCCATAACCCAACGAACAAAATATATCACGGGATCTATGTACATTATGTTATATACATAACTACATACATCTATATGAATGTGTATTGTGTGTGCGTGTGTTTATGTAAGTTTGTGCCTGCCTATGTGTGCGTATGTGTTAGGGTAGCTGTTAGATACACATGTATGTTAAAATGTATGTATGCCGTGCGTGCGTGCGTGTGTGTGGTCACATTTTGGTGTGTGTATGTAACATAGATATAATGTTTTATGTTAACAAAAGTGTTTTTGTAAAGCACCTAGAACAGATTTCTGGATAGTGTGCTATATAAGTATCCATTATTATTATTATCATTATCTTAAAGTTTAACGTACATAATGTATTTGATCTTCTGAATGCATACACATAAACTGATAAAGGGGGTTCAGGCACTGGCACAGTGGCAGGTCTGCATATCTGTTCACCTGGGAGATCGGAAAAATCTCCACCCTTTAAGCTAAAACACCGGGCATTATGACTGGGTTTAAAACATGGGACCCTCAGTTTGAAAGTCCAGTGTTTTAACCACTTGGCTGTTTAGCCCATCAGTTTCAGGGACAAGAAAAATGAGCTAGTAAAACTGAAAGTACTTACTTTCGTGTCAAGTCTTATGAAAACAGTCTAAAAAAGCTAGGACAAGATTATGTGAAAGAAAGATCTATCTATTGACAAGACTTATATCACAGTCATATTTGTGTATCCAGCTAATTCATTTTCAAGTGTTATCACATACTACATGTATATGAGATATCACAAACTAATTCATATACTAACAAGGTAAAATTTCAAATTCACAGATTTTAGGGGTGTGAGATAGACCAGTGGAGAGCCTGGGGTGGGGAACAAGGGGATATTTATCCTGACCCATGAATTCTGAAAATGACTCATTTAATTTGTGGTTCACCAGTAATGACCCATGATGTCTTAAACCAATCTTAAACTCTTGTTATATGGATGATTTTTAAGAAGAAATAGTGAAAATACTGACAATCAAAAGAAATAAATGGTGTGTCTCCAAGTCCATGAAAATTGGATCCAAGACCGCTTTACATTTTTGAATATTACCATATTTATACCAAATAACCTTGACCTTTCTCATCTCAGCTAGCTTATCACACGACTATAATTTAAAGTAAAAAATAAAAATAATAATTCATAATTGTGTTCACCAAGTTTAGTTTCAACTTTCCACAAAAATATCAAATTGATAATGTTGAATTTCAAACTAAAGTTTAAAGTTTACACAACTCCCCCCCCCCCCCCCCCCCATCTTCCCCCTCCCCCAAGGTAATGACAAAGACCACTCCTTTTCACATTTGACCTGGTAGTGGTCATAATGTGATCTCAAACAAATTAAATAGCCTCTGCTCATCATTTAATTTTCCACCCTAGACTCCAGTAGAGTGATTTGGAAATGACCCCCTTATAATTCAAATTTCATTCTATATCAATCAGTATATTTTATGATAGATAAGATAGATCTCTCCAAACTCCAGCACCAAGTTATCAGAATGTAGCTCACTCAATCTGAATATTGTGATGTAATACTTTTGCAATGAAACTGAAATTGTATACATTATTTTCCTCTCTTTAAAACTTCGGCCACCATTGTCGCCTTTCGGCACCCACTAGGGAGACCGCCAATGTCACTGAAAGGCGACTGATCAGGGTAGGTCATTCATAAACCTACCACTCTTATTTTGGGGAGGTTTGAAAGGCCATATTTTGTGCATGTGACTAGGGGAATCCCCTTCTATTGATTTTGAGTGAATTTATTATAGTTTTATCCGCAACTTCGATCTTTTCATTATCCAAAATGGCTGCATCGACAATGCTACTTCACAACTGAGCAAGTTATCGAGCAACTGAGACTGCAGCCAGGCCAACAAAAGGAAGATTTGGGTGAAGAATTGCCATATGATGATGAAGTTTCATTGTTTGAGGGGGAGAGTGATAGTGATGGTGACTGGGGCACCAAGCCAAGCACTGAGTCGCGAGTGTACAGAGCATGGCCAGACGGAGCATGGCCGGACGAGTGGAGCACACGTTCCTGCTACGGCCACCACATTGGCAGCTGTGAGTGACCCACCACATTGGCAGCTGTGAGTGACCGTGATAGTGAAGGGGAAGAGTGTGTTGCTCAAGTAGCAGCATCTGTGTCAAGTCAGAGACCAACAACACAGGTGGTTGTGGGTCAAGCTCGACAACATGCTGACAACCACGAGAGAGAGGGGGCATGGTAGAACAGCTGTGCCAAGCCCTGATTTGTTTCAGTGGGTGTTGTACCACATGGATGATCCCTACTGTCCTGCAAAATGGCTTCCAAATTTGACTAAGAAAACAAGAAAGAGCTCTCTCTCTCTCTCTGTGTTGTGTGTGTGTGTGTGTGTGTGTGTGTGTGTGTGTGCGTGTGTGTGTGTGTGCGTGCGTGCTCACACATGTATGTCACTGACAGAGTATGTGACTAAGATAAGGTTGCACTTTTTTTTTTTTTATATGGACAGATCAGAGGTGCACTGTTCATTCACTAGTAGCACATACAGAATTATGTGTGCATTGTATCAGACAAGTGTAGGACACTGAAGAGCAAGAGCAGTATGTTTATTTATCACACAAATATTTCATGTCAGTTGTTTTTTTCTTGTGAGATACACTGTGTAAAACAATGCCTGTGTAAAAATCCGTTTTTGCTATTTGTGCACATGAGTATGATATCTCTATTTGCAGTATTTACCATTAACTGATAATAAATCAGCTGTCATATAATTATTAGTTTATTACTGATTGTATTTTACTTTTTTTCTTTTTTTTTTTTTTTTTTTTTGCTCATGTGTTTCAGGTGTCCTTGTCAACACTGACAACTTCCATCCAGTGGACTTCTTTATGCTTTTCTTCCCAGAATCAGCATTCCAACTCACAGCTGACCAGTCTAATCTGTATGCAGAGAAGCTGCTGTCAGGCATCACTGAACTCAGTCAACATTCAAGGCTGAATGCTGCCAATGTCACTGTCCCTGCGATGAAAGCATACACAGCACTTCAGATCGTGATGGGGCTGTGTTGTAAGCATGAAATTGAGGACTACTGGTGGACATACTGGCTGCTCAACCTGCCATTTGAAACTATAATGTGCAAGAAGCCAATCTGTGGAGGACTACAGGAAAGCAGCAGCAACCAAAATTCAGTCTCCAACAGTGAACAGTTTGGACCTGTGTACATGGTTGTATACATATTTTACCTCCATTTATTTATTTTCTGACTTAGTAGTATTTCAGTTTCATCTGATAGTTGTAAGGTGTGTATATATAGTTCCATCACAGTAAGATATTTCAAGTGAGGACACTGTGAAACCTTCAAGTGAAGTGACAGAAATCATCATTTATCTACAAAAACGCAAGTTCATTTTGTGTGTTTCCCATGGATTATGATTTATATTCTGGATCACACCATTACATGGGAAATACAGATATACTGAAGACTTCAATTGGTGAGTTTGTTTTTCAAATGCACTGCAGTGGTGTTTGTGTTGTACCTGTTTTTGTTTACGTCTGTAATGTGTCGAAGTGCAAGATTTGTATTGAAAAATACCAAAACATAATAACACAAAAATCAATATATTTCACTTGTACCAACATCATTTATTGCTCCAAAACACAAAAATTCCATCATTCCTCTTACTTTAAAAAAGAAAAAGGAAAAAAAAAAAAGGAAGTCATTTTGTTCAAAATCAAAAAAGTAAAACTAAAAGTAACTTGATATTGGTAGGTGTAATTTCTTGCTTTCTTGAAAATTTGCTGGCGCCAGGGAATGTCACACTCTAAACTCGATGGCGGTGAAAGGGTTAATGATTATTTCCTCCTTTAAAAAAAAAAAAAAAAAAAAAAGAGGAAAAAAAAAAAAAAAAAATTTAATCTGAAAGTATAACATGGTACAGAGGTTAACTAACAGTAGTAACAATGTAACAGTTGATTCCAGCAGCAAAACAAGAGTGAAGTGACATCTGAAATGAAACATACGCTTGTTGAAGACATAATAATAAAAAAAAATTTTTTTCTTTAATTGTTGCAAGGTTTTGCACTATTGCAGATCAAAAAGTCAACTTTTTCTTTAAACCTAGAAACATGGTAATATGTTGAATCATAGATTACAACTGGCTAAGTGTGTAACCCTATAACCCTTTGACTTCCGAACTATTTGCTAAAAAAATGTGAAAAAGCATGAGTATTCTTGAAGGAAAGTTAGTTGAGAATAATCAACATATCTTCAATATTGACAAGATGAGATAACTCCCAATCAGGCAAAGATAATTAAGATTTTTTCTTTGAAAGGAAGGACACAAAATATTTTACAAAGAAAAAAGAAGAAAGGTCACGTCTGTCTATTTTCTGAATGGAAATGGTGCTAAATCATTTGCAAATGTAAAAGACACAAAACCAACTGCTATTATGTTGTTTTCTTCCACTATCACTTTGTTCTGAACACTACACATTATCAATACACATTTATTAACACACACATTCCACCCCCTACCCCCACCCCACCCCCCACATACTCACACACACAAACACAATAACATACTTCAAGTACTACTGAAAAACTCACAGCAATTGTAAACAATATTTCAACTTGAAGCTTTTATCTTGAGGGTTCCAGAGTAATAAAAAACCCAAAATGAAGGTTTCAAGCTAAAACTAAGATAGGGTTGTTTCTATGCCCAATTTCAAAAAGACCCCACCCCCAACCTGTCAGTGTAGCCTGTACTAGTTTTAGCAAGTAATTATCATCAGGATGACCAGAATCACTTCAGTTGATCAACAACATTACTTTTTTTTTTTTTTTTTCACTTTATTATATTTGCTATTGTCTATGTTGTGTGAAAAATCAAACTTCTAGCCTCATCTTTATCATACATCCTGGCAGCCATGTTGACACGCTCATCAACTTTTTCAGTTTTTGCTTTACAAAGCACACACACACACACACACAATCATAATGCAGCAAAAACATTGTGAGATATTGCTTTGAACAGACATCAAAGCAGTTGCCATTTGCAAGGAAGTATGCATACTCTAACAGCTGGACAGTCAATAATGCAGAACTTCACATCTAAAGCACAAATCTGCACTTGGAGGTGAAAGGCTTAAGTAGAACTTAAGTTTTGCACAAGCCTCAAGCAAAAGACAAGACACTTTTTACTCATATAAACCTGAAAGGAGCAGACTGGTAATAAAGCTTCAAATCTCTCACACCCAATGACAGTCTCTCTCTCTCTGTCTCTAAGTATCAACACACATGTATAATTATACAGAATAACAAGATATGATAGGAAAATAGACTAACATAATTACACAGAATAGCAAGATATAATAGGAAAATAGACTAACATAATTATATAGAACAGCAAGATATGATAGGAAAATAGACTAATAGCAATACAAGTTTCATACAAAAAATTAAAATCACTCTGAAAGTGAAACATTTCCAGAGACCTAGCTGGATGACAGAACATGGAATTCTTTGACAAACTGCCAATAGCTGCTGTGTTACTGTGTACTCACTAAGAGAAATTACGTAATTTACAATATAAACTTGCAAAACAAACCAACCAACCAAATGTGTATCAAAAGTGGGCCTGTTTAGTGGGGGGCAGGGGAGGCAGAAGTGAGAAACAATGGAGAGGGAGATGGGAAGGAGCAAACTCTTGGGACCAGTTGAACTGGCATTTGCAACCATTCGTCTGAAATGACACTGGTTTCACATGTGTGTGAATTTTCAGCCCTGGAAGTATTTTTTAACTGAAAAGGTTGAAGATTTTTCTTGGTTTCTCCACTTTCTGGGTCAATCAGTGGTTCCACCATTCTGTAACTAACATCATCAAACTGTTTCCAACAGAAACTTTGGCCACTTAACAGTCAAAGATTTTGATTTTTGCAAGTCTGGCCTGCTGCTACTGTTGTATGTTGAGTCATGAAGTACTGTGCCCACCTGAGTAATAACATTCCCACCGAAAGGTATGGCAGAATGAGCTTGCCAATCTACAATCTTTGATGTGCTTCAGCGCCTGACTAGGTCATGGGCAGAATTCAATTGCAACTGTCACCTCCTCACTATCTTCGTTCACACGCCCCTGGTGCTGTCAGATATACCAATGTGGTAGACACATAAAAGCCCTCACTCCTTGGCCGTAACATGTCATGTGTTACGTTCTGAATCTTGTCTCTGGTGCTGTCTGTCTGTTATTGCTACCTTCCGATCATGATATCCGGTCTCGTTTAGCCACGATGAGATACTTGCGATGCATCAGAGACTAGACCGAAAGCGTGTATCGGGCCTCTGGTTACGGAATGTCTGAGTGGATAATAAAGCCCAAGTGGCGTTTCAAGGTGCGTACTTGAGAACAGGGTATGCAGACGGAAAAAAATAGAATTCACTGTAACTCAGCGCGATCCTCTACGCGCCAAATCCAAACATGCACGAAGAAATAGGCAGAAATATAACACAGATGCAACAGAATATGTTTAAAAAAATGAACTCACCTGCTGTTCTTTCCAATTAATTTGAGAATTAGAATAACGCAGTCAACACAGCAACGTAATCAACATACAAACACATTAGGATACGCCATCGCAGAAGACAATTCACTGGAAAATGGCGTCGAGAACTTGGAGGTTCGAATGGATAAAATATTTCTATTTTGACATGGACGCATTGCTATTCCAAATCATGCAGCTTGTAAATTTGGAAAGTAAAGGACTTAATACATATGCCTTGTGCACATTTTGTGAAGTAGGTGACATGGTTTTTATACATAAATGGCAAAGAATCTGGTTTTAAGCAATGTAATCCTTTCGAGCTCATGGTCGAATGTTTTGGTGCGATTCATATGTTAATCGTGCACCTGCCACCGCGTTTTACGATAAAATTATTTTACAAAACCAATCATTTTCATTTAGTTATAGTAAAAGGCAACGAAATGAACCCAAAAAGCAAAAAAAAATTCTTGACTAAATTTTACCCATCAACATTAATCAAGATGGAGGCAACCATGAAAGCACAGCGCTTTGCAAACACCATGCATCGCTTGGGCAAGATTGTCACCCTGAAACACGCAACTGGTAGGCTTCATTTGATTTCAGCTTAGATTCAGTTTAATATCTTATGCAAGGACATTTTTTTGTCCCGGTTTCACCCGTCCGCTTTGATTATGTTCATGTTTAAGCATGTGTAATCGCTTGACCATGATTGACTTCTCTACTTTTATTTTTTAAGCAACGACCAAAGAAAGTTATTACTTTCTCGTTTGACCAAACTGATATCGAGAGAGGGTGGGAACAGAACTAGACTACTCAGATAGCATCTTGGAGTAAGGTAAATGTTCAGATTGTTTTGAAGAAAAAATAATGTGAAAAAAACAAACAAACAAACAAAAAACACTCTCTTAACACTGGAGACCTTCAAGTTCAACGGAGTTCACGCCCTTCCACCCCTCACCACCCTCGCCACCTTCAAAAAGAAAGAAAGAAAGAAAAAGTATAACAAATGTATGTACCGTTGACCTCTAAAATGGGGTTTGATTTATTAACCAGTCTTCCTCCCACCCCCTACCACCACACACTGGGAATTAATGATAATAATTACAGGGAACACATATTTAGTACTTTTCCCCTGGAAGAGCTCAGTGCACTTTACATATGTGACACAGCACAAGAAAACCAGCTAAGTCACAGTTTATCATTTTTTACTTTTGTATATCTTCTAAACGTTTAAAAATCTAAGATTAAGATAGAAAAAACAGAATGGATCTATCTGTCAAGGTTTTTTTTTTCTGTGATTTTTTCTAAGTTTGTGTGCCCCAGGAGTAGAATGGAGAAATTGGCTCTGGAAAAAAACACATATTTGTGTGCCTGTGCCTGTGACTTAAAAAACAAGAATTATCCTGAATGTGTATGTTGTGCCAAAAGATTCAGAACTGAATAAACTAATTTTTCATATGAAAAAGACACAGGAAAATTCGTATTTTCTCTCTCTGCAACCCAAACGGAGACAAGGATTGCAGGTGGAGGAATGATATAATGCAATACAGATTATTCAGCAACATGGAAAAACAATGGAAAAGCTCATGAAGAACCCACATATTTGTCTGCCTGTAGCTTCAAAAGAAGAATTTTCCTGAACATACATGTGGTGTCAGATGATTCAGAATTAAGTGAATTTTTGATTTCGGTATGTCAAAGGCACAGGAAAATTCGTATTTTCTCTCTGTTCTCAAATAAAAACAAGAATGGCAAGTGGAGGAGTGACGTACAGCCATAAGAGAGCTGATGGTGACAGTGAATGTTCAAATATTTCACGCCCATAAGCAGATGCATGAATCTTTGGAATTTTGGCTTAGATTCAGATCAAACTAACGTTCATTAACTGCAGTCATGATGTGTATTGCCACATAATCAGCTGACATGAAATCAGCCTGGAACTTAGACTCAGTGATTAGTCTCCATGGCCTGGATCAAAGTGCAAATCCACTGACTGTTACAACTGAAGTGATGATCATGTGATCATGTCGTTTGTATTAACTAAGCATTACCAACAACTCCAGCGTTTTGACAAGGATGGGAGGTTTCTGTGTGAAAGTGGTTGAGGGAGTGAGAGTGTGTGTGTGCACACGCATGCTCATGTACATATGTGTGTGCGCTTGTGTGTTTTGTGCATGCTCGCATGTTTACGTGTGCATATGTGCGCGTGTGTGCCCTTGTGTATGTGTGTGTGCCCACGTGTACGTGTGCAGTTTTTGAATGTTTGTGTGTATAATTTGTTTGTGTATGTGTGATGGTAAAGTGTGTGTGTGTGTTCACGCGCACACGTTTTCTTTGTAAGTGTATAAAACATTGTGACTGTGCATGCATGAACACACGACTGTGTGTGTGTGTGTGTGTGCGCACACACACACACACAGACATAGGGCCGTGGGCAAATCTGCACACTCTGAACACAAGAAAATCTTGTATTGTTTGGAGTGGAAACGCACGTTTGATCCACCAATTACAAATTGTTGAAAGAAAAGGACGTGCCTGGAGAGACTGCCGAAAATATTTCACCAGAATTTGCTTTTGGGCATTTTTGTTACAAGTTAATACAGCCGGAAAGTTGCGACAAACATAGAGGAAGTTTGAAACTTTGACAGATGTGAATAATTATTTTAAAACAATGAAATAAAGATGGATGTGGGGTGTTGAAGATAGGATCGTTTCGTTTGCAGCACACGCCATGGTTTCAAAAAACAGTATCAGATGGCGATAAAATATATGATACGTATCAGATTCATATCAGTACTGTTAACTGTTCCCCTCCCTTCCCTTTGTCACTTTTGATTTTGTTGTTGTTCAGCAGGAATCGCGCATAAATAATGGCTTTGTTTGTTGGCAGAAGCAAAAGAAAAGCATGGAACATATGAACTGTGTAAGCAAACTACTAATGCTTTCCTGGTGATGATGGATAACCAGTCCCAGAATACATCGTTGAGCAGTTTGTTGCCCTGTTGTCTGTATGTCGTGAGCATGGTCAGACAGCCTGTCCTCACTAAAGAAAAGAAAACATTGGAAAATACTACACCCACATCAGCAGCTCTTGAACGGCACACACACAGAGCAGTTTATCTGAGAGAGTGCTCACATCTGGAGGTAGAACGGTGGGGATTGCAAAAAGGAGAGGGAAAGACCTTTGTGGACCATTCTACAAAAGCTCAAGAAACTTTATGTGAACTGATTCACTGCTCCTGCACAGTGGTGTGCAGAGAAAGGTGCAAATGCTGCTAAAGCAACTTAAAGTGCACATCACTGTGTACATATGGCAGGGATGGTCACAAAGACTAAACATTGCGCAGTTGTAAAGAGACAACCCAACCAGACGAGAAGGGTTTTTCAGTAACTTCGTGATACCAGCCTGATGTTTTAGTTTTTCAGTCAAGCTGAAACTATCAAAATTGTTTATTTGGCTTTATAGAGTGCACATTATGTACTTTGTGACTCTTGTAACTACATATCCGATGACGTGCATGTGGGATTCTCATCTCAATAAACCGTCCCCCACCCCTACCCCAAACTCTCATCATCCATCCTTTTCCAGTGCTCTTTGATCAATGTCTCATGAGAGGCGTTGATTCATCAACACCAAACAACCCCACCTTAACACTTGTTCAGAGCCATACGTCACTGCTACAGATCTCCTTTACAATTTTTGTGATATGGCCTGGTGTCCTAAAGGTAGATTCAAGCATGCAGCAACCGGTCTGGTGCTGTGATTTGAATGGACTGGTCACTTTTATAACTTTTGTTATGAGATTGTGCCAGCCAGTCATATATCTGATCATGTGTGTTACTGGATCAGTCGTTTACAGTCAAAATCAGTTACTAGAGCACATTATGAATTTAGCTAATACAGATCTAGTGCAGCACAGTATTTGTGTGAATGGTCACAGGTAGTGCAATAAACAAACATACTGTTTAGAACAGTAGTCACCATTCAGTTGTCTCTGGCTACAAATTTTATATTTGTCTTCAAAATATTTTAAGTTAAAGGGTTTGCCGGTCACGATTATCTGGTTTTACTGTGATCAGATTACTTGTTTTGTGCTAAATCTATTAAGCAAAGTGTCTGAAATGAATGATATACATAATAATAGTTAATACATAATACAACAACACACTGATTGTTTGAAAATCAAAAGTGATGCTCAAAGGAAAGACAACATTTAGATCTGCAGTTACAGTGATGGGGCCAGTGTCTGAAGGGTAACTTTCATTCATGGCTATTTGTAGCCAAACAGGAAAGTGTCAAGAGGTCTATTGCCTGTATATGTTCAGATAGAGTCAAATATTTTCCAGTCTGAAAAATACATTTCAGTTGTTACAATTAAATGGCAATGGTGTCTCCTTGCCTGATTTCAATCCAGGACCTTAGGGCTAAATACAAATAGAGCATGGTTTGTTGAAGATAGAGAGAATGATAGTTTATGTCAGTTTGTGTCACCAGAATTTAGTAAATGAAGATTATTTTGTTTTCCATTGTAAGGAATACAATATTATTAGAAATAACTGTAAAGTATTTTCTTTACACATCCGTTTGCATTAAGACATGATCTGTCCTTTCATCAAATAATGAAGACATTCTGTTTTCACTCACCAAAGATATTGTAGAGGCATATAACACAAGAAGGAAAAGATTAATTGAAAAATAGTTCAAGCATGATACAAACATAGTGTAGAATAAAATATAAGATTTATAACTCAGTTTAGATTGGTGAATAACCAAAAAAATGTTCAGCTGCAAAGTTGGATAGTCACATGTTTGAATTACGTAGTGTTATTTAATGTCAGCCAATTGACTGACATGCATGAGTAGTATGGAATATGTTATATATTAATGTCCTGCGTGTGAATGTATGAGTGTTTATGCGTTTATAAATATTTACTTCAGTTGCTTGTTATTTCCCCTTATTCTTCCTTTTGTTTTTTTCTTTTCGTAGCTTGCTAAGATAAGCTGAATAATCCCCCTTGGCAATGGAGCTATAAAACGCTGTCTGCCAATAAAAAAAAAAATTGTCACTGTCATGTCATTGTCTCTCTCTTTCTCAAACTATAAAGTTTTGAACTTTGTTTTCTTTAGTATCATTATTTCAGTTTCATGTTGTCATTTGTATAAGTACTATATGTACCTCCATGTCATTAAGGCTGTAAGGCTGTTGACAATAAAATGTTCAGTGTGTTCTGTCTGTCTGTCTGTCTGTCTGTCTCTCTCTCTCTCTCTCTCTCTCTCTCTCTCTCTCTCTCAATCTTGACATTGTAATTATTTGATGTGTTTATATTGATATGATGGGTTTTGATGTTGAGGCATAAATATTTCAGGATTTATATGTGCTTTAGTATGTGTTTGTATTGATATGATATGTGTCAATGTTACATTCGTAAATATTTATTATATGATTTATCTGTACTTTGTTTTCTGTGTGCTGCCCAAACCTTGGAGATGAACGACTGAAAAAAAGGCACATTAAGCCCCTGTCACATGCACTTTAAGCTGATGACAAAGTGCCAAAGTGTCGTATATCTCTTATTAGTTTTTGTTGTTGTTTCAGTTCTGTTTTTTTCTTTCTGTTCCATTTTATCTATTTTGCACCATTTTGTTCTGATTAGCACCTACTATGTCACCAGAGCTTTTCAGCTAATGACATGAAACATTTCAGTGTTCTCTCTCTCTCTCTCTCTCTCTCTCTCAAACACACACACACACAGACACACACATACACACACACAAAAGCCACATACACACACAAAAGCACACACATAGCATGGACAGATCGCAGTTTTGAACTGCTGTGGACAGAGATATCAGTACTGCTGAAATATATCGGTCTTCTTGACAGGTCTTCTGTGAAGATTTCAAAGAGGCTGTGGAAAAAGAATATTTAAGATTAAATGGAGGTCTATACCAGATGGTTGGACCCTGAAAGGAAAAGAAATTGACAACTTCATATTGCTGCTTTTCATTGAACTAGAGTTGCTTTGAGTTTGATAGTAGGTATTGAGAATTAATCTAAAAGCAAAGAAGACATTGAATATGGTTGTAAAAAGGTAACACATGAACAGCAATATCTGCGGAAGTCTGCATGTGAAAATGGGAGTTACACTTTCAGCCCTTTTTAATACAGTAGATTTTTGTGTGTGTGTATGTGTGTGTATGAATGCAGGATATTTGATTTTGTTTCAGGGTGTCCACAAGCCAGACTACAGTGCTTGCTGACACAGGCCACACAGACACAGAACCCTTCTTTGCTGTGTCATGGACCTCGGGCGGCTTTGTCATGCAGACCTCGCTCCAGTCTGGCAGAACAGTTTCAGGCAGCGTCAGAAGCCCAGCGGAGAACTGTGAATGTACAAACCATTTTCAGGACGGAAGAAGACAATCCTGTGAGTTCACAGGACTAACAGAAGTGTGATTCTGTCATATGTTTTTGTGTATGTGGAATAGGCATTGTCAGCTCGTTGTGTTGCTCTTGCTAGTATGTCTCAGGTATAAGAAACACATAACTTGATTTTTCATTACATGGTTAATGTTAAAAATGCATGCCTGCACAAACACAAAAGGCACACACACACACACACACACACACACACACACAGTGGAAATTTTCGGAAATTTTAAACTCCAGTTCAGTTGGTATCCTCCTTTGATGTGTTATAATTAATGTTGTTATTTATATTTACATTGTTGTAGGTTAATACTTGTTGATATCCATATACATATTCTCCTTCCCATGACACCTCATTTAATACACACCACAATCTCTTTAGACCTGGGGGGTGGGGGGGGTATTGTTTTTTTTAAATGATAATAATTTCCACATGGTATCATGTTTTTATATTTAAAAAATGTAAAAGCAGTTAACACTGAAAAATCTGGGGGTATAGGGAGGTTGTGTGTGTGGACATTGTGCATTACTCAAGATTGTTCATATGTGTATACATGTACACATGTGCATGTCCGCAAGCATATTTGTGTGTGTTTGATAATTTTATTGATCAAAAATGCCTGTGGTTTCAGAAACATCAGACATTGGCCCAGGAAGGTTTATTTTACACAGTTCCAGATGCTGAAGTCAAACAGTTGTTCCAGAAGGGCCTGTCGATGCATTTCACGCGGCAGGTAGGCTGTTTTCAGGTTGAAAACATTAGTATGATTAATGTGGCAATAGATTTTATCATATACAGGGTTTAGGTTTCATGTCAGTCATCGGTCATTGACACATACAATTTTTAAATGACCCATCATTGTGGCAGCCAGTTGGTCATTAGACTTACTGGCTTTTTGTAATATCGGTCATACTAAATGGCTTTTGTAGATTTCTCTTTTTCTCCTGCAAAATGATCCCGATTGCAGTTTTAAGCTCTGAAAAATATAATCATCACTAGTGTTGCTCTGCAGTACACCACCAAGTGGATGGGGGTGAGGGTAGGAAGGTGAGAATTTCAATTGAAGTATTCTTGTTATCTTTATCCTATCAGTTCAGGTTTATAGAACCAGATGAATGAATTGATAGATGAATATATATGTAAATAAATAAAATGACTAGTGAATGAAAATGAAATTGCTTTATTTGTTTTCATGCATTTCAGGCCAAGACATTCAATGAGACCTGCTTCATGGTACGGAGGCCAGCACTGGAGGTGATTGACTGTCTGAAACATTTGAGTCTGGATCACCCTGCTCCTCGATTTATGCTGTGTATCCTTTCCTTGGCTGATGAGCAGTTCTTTTACTTTTGTGCTGATTTTGATGAAGAGACCATTGAGAGGTTAATAATATTCCTTTTCTTTTTTCTTTTCCTGTTGAAGTGTAGTAAGTGTTGTGTTCAGATCAATTTGGAGAAATCTGTGCATCTCTGTGTCTCATTCTCTTTCTGTCTGCCTGCTTCTCATTCTTTCAGTCACATCTGCTGTTGGCCAGTACAGAACAATGTCTTTCTGCAACATTTCTAGGTTGTTTGCTGTTTGAACATGCAGCACTGTCAGATACCTGCTTCAGCTGTGCTGACCTCCAGTCTTTGAAGTGGCTTTGGACTGTGTAGTTTACTGTAACCATAGTCTGCAGGAGTTCATGACAGAATTATTCTGTTCTCAAAACGATGAGACGAGTTAGGATTGTTTATACCTGATAATATTTTTGAGGTTATGTTCTTAAAACTCAGAGGCTACAGTTTACTGTCTTAAGCTGTGTTTGGAGGAATAGAAGAGTTCTTTTAGTAATAAAACAGAGAGATTCCAGTTGATGCAATAGTGATAGATGCTGTATAATCTGCCTCGCAAGCACAAAAATGTGTGTCAAGAGTTGATTTGCTGGACTTTGACTAGCTGGACAGATGGCAACACAGGCAGTGGCAAAACCATGACACTGGCTCACATCATTCACTTTTGTGCTCGCAACAACTGGCTCATCCTTCATGCTCCTTGGCGTAAGTAGAGTGGAGTTATTAGTATACAGTGTGTTTGTGTATATGTGTGTTTGTGCATGTATATTTATAAGTTCATTGGTTACAGTTGATTTTACGCTGACATCCAACTTTTAATTTGGAGAAAAAAACACACAAACTTAGGATTCAATGAAAGCAACAGAATAATTTAGTGTTTTCTATAGTGTTCCATGGAATTCTTTCAAACTCATTCTTTTTCTGAGATGGAACAATGGCTGTTGAATGATTCTAATAACCCTTGATGGTCTCCTGATGAACAACAATCTCCCAGCTGCCCAACCCTGAAAGTTGTTTTGGTTCCAATGGCTCCACCACCTTCCATCCCCATGCAAAGATCTAGAGAAAACAGACACATGCATGCACAAGTTTACACACACACACACACACACACACACACACACACACACACACACACACTATATTTGAGACAAACAAAAGACAGACAGACAGATGCGTGCACGCACGCACACACACTACATTTCTTACATGCACATTACAAGTCAGACACAAGCACAACACATGCAAACAAATAAATATCAGGTGTGAATGCTTTATCAACAGCTTCTGACTGGAACTGGCGGTACCATGAAACCTCTCCCTCCCCACACAAAGGGGGACGGACAGATCTGCCTGTCGATGCAGCTGAATGGCTTGTCAACTTCCGTTCTCAGAACTCACATTTTCTTCAGGATATCAAGGTAACCATACACATGCACTTCTTGCGAGCCTTTTATTGCACAAATTAATTTCCATGCAGATTAGAAAGTTTGCTTTTTTTTGTTGTTGTTGTTTTTCGCACTTTGTGGCAGGTTTTGTGTTAGTTTTTGGTTGAACCATCATGCTGATACAAATTGCTATGCATTTATAGTTGTTATATGTTTGTGTGCCTACCACATGTGTGAATGTTTCGTTGACAGCATGCATTTGTTTCAAGAAAGACATGACCTCTTCCTCATTGTCCTTCCCTCTGTTTTTGTTTAAAAGACAAGAATAGGTTATCTTTTTTTGTGACAGTAACAGCACAAAGAAGTTCATCCATGTTTATATGTTACCTTGAACTGTTCTTTTAAAATATTGAATGTTGAGTCACTTAAACGCATGTCACTTGCTTTTTGTTTCCAGCTGAGCAAGCAGTATGTATGGACAAAACGAGAAGTTTCTGAGGAAGGAAGTCCCCTTGCGGAAATGGTGGAATTTGTAAGTAATCTTTATGATAATTTATGTTTGACAAGGGCAAATCTACTCCACAGTTGCCAACTCTCTCAGGATTTCTGCGAATTTTCTGATTACCGGTAGTAAAACCTATTCCATATATTTGTGGTTTGAAAAAAAGTTGAAAAGGATTCTTGTTGTACTGTTGCCAATTCTGTCAGAATTTCTGTTGATTTTCTGATTGCAAAAACCTAATCAATATATTTATGGTCTGAAAAAAATTCAAAAAGGATTCTTTGTTATAAAAAGGATGTGATTAGAGTTACTCACATACTGATGAAACCTTAAAAATTTTGTTTGAGAAGTTACTGACGTGACAAATCAGTGCAAGCATATGCCTATAGTTAGACATGAAAATACTTGAAATTATAAAAATCCAAACATCACATGAAATGGGCAGATCATGATCATTAACCACAGTGGTTTCAAATCCCAAATCTTGACCCCAGTAGGTTCGCAGCGATTTTTCAATTTTGGGATAAGAAATGTGTGCATAATCTCTTCTTTTTTTTCTTCTTTTTTTTTAACAGTGTACATTGCATGCTTTTGAACTCATACTTATGTGTCTTGCCCTCTTGTTTTTTTTTTTTTTCTTGTTTTTTTTTTTGTTTGTTTGTTTTTTGTATGTGTGTGTGTGTGTATGTGTGATTGTATTTATCAATTCATCTGCTTAAGTTCTTTTCACTGTCTTGGTGTTTGGTTTAATCACATAAAAGTGGCTCCTCACCGTTTGGGTGCTGTAAACTGGCAGCTTCAGATTGTTGGATCAGTCCAAACCCCTGCACTTCGGACAAATTTCACCCTAAAATTTGGTTGGGCACTATTCTTTGAAGGAGCCCATTCCCATACTTTGTTTCACCACACAGCACTGGCTGAGCTGGGAGTGGGAACAAAAAGGTTACTGAACAAGTCACTGCCTCGTGGAGTAATGTCATGCTGTCACTCACTTGGTGGTTCAATAACACGTCAACAGCTCATGCTGGTGTTCTGTTCTTCGTCTCAAGATCTAAATCTGCACCGCTTTGCAAAGCAACACTGTCACAAAAAGTAGACTTAATTATCATTAGTTCATGATAGTTTTCTTTTCTGTTTTTTTCAAAGTACAGTCTAGGTTTTTGTAAGGTATTTTGCCCAGTGCACAGTTGTTGGGTTTTTTTACCCCAAATGGGAGTTGGGGGTTTACTGAAGACATTACTTTACCAGCAACTGTAAAGGTCCTTGAGAAGAGGCCAGTGATCCATAGCTTAGGGCAAGAATTGAATACTAACAGTCGGCTTGCAGACTTCCATTCTTCCTTTCTGGAAACATTTTTAGGGTTGATAAATTCTTTTTTCAAATATGTTTGACATTTGCAGAAAGTTACTTCTTTTTTTTTCTTCTTTTGTGTGTGTGTTTTTTTGTTGGTTTTTTTTGGTGGTTTTTTTTTGGTTTTGTTTTGGTTTGGTTTTTTATACTAAAATCAGAGGTGTTTTGTGTCAAAGGATGATGCTGTTCCCAAGTTTAATGGTTGGTTGGTTTGACTTTTGCACAGGGTCTGAACAGGATGAAGTTTGCCTCAGACTGTGTGGGCGCCATCCTCAGGGAAGTCCGGCTTCAAGCAGCTGACAACAAGTAGGGTGAATTTTCTGCTCTACCTGAATGACTGTGCTTTTGATACTTGATTCTAAACATGAATGTTACCAGAGACACTTGTATTTTGGAGATATTTTATTTAAAACACACACACACACACACACACACACATCATGTGAACACATGCACACACACCCTACTGCTAGAGGAAGATCATCAGAGGACATGTTGACCACCTTTGAAAGAACAAGCTTACAGACTGGCTTTAAAATAGTTTAAACAGTTTCGTCTCGCTAATATCCCGGATTCATTTGGTATTCTTGTTCAGTATACTTAGACACTTAATCACTTGCTTCAGATGACTGCTTGCACATATTATGTTATAAAGAGTTGTAATAGAAAACTGGACATACAGTGACAACTCAGAATTTCTCAGTATGATCTCTTGTGTTAACATTTGCGATTTCTGATGAAGAGGTGTTTTCAGTGTCTGATCAAGAATATGGTGCTTGCAGAATCAAAGTGTTGCTTGCAGTCGATGGTGTCAATGCATTCTGGAACCAGACAAAGATCAGAAACACAGAGCGCGAATTGGTAAGAAAAGCAACACATAAGACATCTGTATATGTAGGAAACATGCCTTTTTTTCAGGCATTTCTTTCTTTTGTGCTTGCTTAATTTTTTTTTTTTTTTTTTTTCTTTTTTCTAATAAGTGACCAGTTAAGCTTTTTTGTTGTTGCTTTTTTTTTGGATAAGTGGCTGATTTTAATTTTTTGGGATTCATCTTTTTAATGTTCATTCAGGGTATGATGCTGACAACACTGAGCTTTCATGTTATGTTTCTTCAGCACGCCAAGCTGAATACTGTGGATGATCAACATAAATTTTACAACTGAGAAAATGTGTTTTGTGTCAGTTATTGATTTACAAACTGTTGTTTATTGGGGCTTTTTTTTGTTTTGTTTTGTTTTGTTTTTTGTTTTTTTGTTTTTTTTTGTCTTTTTTGGTTCTGCATTTTCATGAAACAGACAAAAGAAAGAAGAAATTGAAGCAGTTCAGTTAAATCTGAATGGGTTAAATAGCCATGCATGCTTCGTGAAGTTTATGTTTGGAGTTGGGGTAGGGGAAGCATTAATCTTTGAAAATATTGTTTTGAGAGACCTGTTTCTGTTATATTAAATATAGAATCTGTCACTTGCTTGTCTTCTTCACACAGTACACATAACATTTTTTAGTATTCTGTTAAAAATGTTATTTAAGAGAAAAATAGCTGTGGCTTTTAACCTCACAATTTCTTGCCTTTTCCTTTCATGTTATTCTTCAGTTCTTTTGACATGACACAGATGATACTTTCATGTGTCCCTGGGTAACTGGCTTAATTTAATTTTGCAGCTGATGGCAGACGAGATTTCTTTGGTTCACAATTTCAAGAAGATGCTTCTGTCCTCTTGGGTAAGTGTGTTTGTGTGTGTGTGTGTGTCATGTATGTGTTGTGTTTTGTATGGTAGGTGTGTGTTTGTGTGATTGTGTGTGCATGGATGTTTAATATATTTGTGCATATAGTCATCCATTCACCTATAAAAATGGTATAAGAACTGCTGTGTAGATGGAACTGCTTTATCTAAAAAGTGCTACTTGTAATACATAGAAATGATTTGTGCAAAACTAAAAGATGCTGAATAGATGGAAATGCTTTTTGTTTTAAAAAAAAAGTGTTTTGAAAAAGTATTTTGAATGTAGCTAACCATTCTGCCAGGTACCTGTGGTTTCCATTGTGACCGCAGCTGACAATAGTGGTCAGACACATGGTTAGTTTTGTTGTGACAGACAAGTTACAACAGCAGACAGGTCTGCTATGCATGTATGATATATATACTCCTGCACGGTACCTTTTTTTTTTTTTAACATATGGTTGAAATATTTCATTGTAATACTTTTTGTAACAACAGATTGCTCAGTGTAGTGCAGCCCCACCCATTTATTTTTCTACTTTCTTTTCTGTCTGCAGGTGCGTTTGTTTTATGTTCAAGGTGGATTTTTCTACAGAATTTGCCAGGGTCAACTTTTTGTGTGTTCTTTTACATGCGCTAAGTGCATGCTGCACATGGGACCTTGGTCTGTCGTCTCACCTGGATGACTAACACCCAGACCACCTCTCAAAGTGTAGTCGAGGGGCGTGGGGGAGTGAATATCCTGGCCCATGTATGGGAGTTGGGACTTGAACCCATGTACAGTGGCGGCCCCTATATAGAAGTTGGGACTTGAACCCATGTACAGTGGCTTCCCAATCGAGCATGTTACCACAAGGCCCTTCCCAGTCGAGCATGTTACCACAAGGCCCATGCTCCACAATTGCATTAGATGTGAATGATAAAGTTTGCATCACAATCACATTTGTGTTTGTTTCAGACCCATGGAGCAATAGTGTGTTCAGTTGATGCCTATGCCAACAAACATGATCGCCGAGAACAGGACACTCCTCGCTACCTCTTGGGGGAAGAGGTAGGACAACAGTTGATCGTGCCATTACTTCAAAAACACACATGCGCGCACACATGCACCCACACATAGGCATGTACACATACACACACACACATGTTTACACATGCGTGCACATGTGCACAAGAACACACATACATGCACACACACATGCGCACACACACATACATATGTATGTCTACTATTGGATATTCATAAAAACAAGTCACCTCATAGACATGACCAAGAAAGTAAAGTACCACAGTGGTATCAGAAATTGCTGTTCTTGAAAAAGTTTTGTATGTTTATAGTTAGAGCGTGTCCAGTAGTAGATTATGTTTATATATATTGCATATTCAATGTGTATGATAAGTGTGTGTGTGCAGTTCTGCATGCGAGTTTTGGCTTCAGTGCAATGTTTGTGCGTTTCTGGTTGTAGTCACAGTGTGTGTACAGCTATATGTGTGTGCAGTTTTTCAGTTGTTTCAGTGTCCATGTGTTTATGGTTACAGTGTGTGTGTGTGTGTGTGTGTGTGTGTAAACGGTTTTACAAACAGTCATTGTCTGTGTCCAGGGTTACAAATGGCTAGACCCCTTCATCCCAGTACATGTACCCAACTACTCGGAGAAAGAAGCATACAGCTGTCTGGAATACTATCTGGATCGCAATTGGTTGCAGCATGAAGGAAGTGTGTCTCTTTCTTGCCTGTTTACTGTTGTGTAAATGTGTATACATTTGTAACATGGAGGGTGGTGGTTATACAGCTTCAAAGGACAGGAGAGGGTAAGATGGGAGTGGGGGGAGGGGAGGGGCAGGGTAGTTAATAATGCAAAGAAGATACACGTTTACACTTAGGCTAAAACTGCTTTTCCTTTCTTGTTATTGTAACAGTGTAAGGGATGGTCGTGGATAACCATGTCATCAGGGAATGCACGCATGCACACACGCATCAACACCCACACACAACATACATAAAACATACATCCATTGATGCTGATAAGATGTGCACACATATGCCTGTGACTATAACTATAAGCTGAAAGATGCACCACAAGCAGCAGTTCTAAATGACATGACCAGACATGTGATTGATGAGAAGTTTACATTTATCTTCAGTGTCTTCTAAATAGGACTGCTGTACATCTGACCTTTTCTATGTTGGTGTTCTAGCATTGATGCATATAAAATTAACTCTGGTGTCCAGAGCAGCTATTTACTTTTTGTTTTTCATGACTCATTGAATATGCATCCAAGCTTTGCTTGAGCATCAGAATTTGCACCATTGAAATAGCATATCCAGTTGTGTCCACGCATGTTCATTTGGAGGGGAAAAAAGTCAGTTTTAGTACATTTTCTGTGTTTTTCTGTATCAATATGCCAGAAAAGCCTGTTGAGGCTGTAAACGCCTTAGGATTGAATGGGTTAAATTGCTCCATTAATTATAAGAACAATTCATTAAAATGGCGCATACAGGTCATTTTGAGTTAAGGCTTTTTTTTGGGGGGGGGGGGTTAATAATTGTGTGTTTTAATTGAGTTTATTATGTTTGTCTCTTTGCTTACAGCTCGGACGGAAGAAGGAAAGAAAGAGCTGATCTTCCTGAGCAACAAAAATCCTTTCCAGCTGATGCGGATATGTTCATCAAAATAGGACAACTTTTAAACCACATGGAGTGATTTTTTGCTGGTGTGCTGTATAGTTATGTGCATTTGGAAGGAGCATGTCTGTAGAATGGAATATGTTGGTATATGTGCGCTGGTTCAAAGATGTGTGCATTGTTGATTGTTGGTCTTCAGTCTGTTCCTATTTCTTGAAAGTATGTGTAGTGAATGGTCACATTTTCATTAGACTATGGATAGAGATCATTTGGTATGTTTAAAGAATTAAACTGATCAAGGGGAGTTAACTAAATAAAAGGATAATGTATTGTGTTATCAGTTGTGATGTGTAAATACACACATGCATTTATGTGCATAGTGAAGTGAGTGTATCACTGTATACATGTGTATACTTCTGGCATGGGATTTTTTACATGCTACTGGAAAACAGAACAACTGAAGCAATGCGTGGTGATGAACGTAATAAAACTGTGATGAGTGACATACTGCAAACTCGTGCCTTTGTTGTATTGGCGGTGAGTGGATGAGTGACATACTGCAAACTCATGCCTTTTTTTTTTTTTTTTCTGCCCCATCATCTGCACCATTTCATTGTCATTACTCCGACGCCGCTCATTTAGATTCCCCCATACACAGCCACACCCGGGTTCGTCCGTCGCAGTTCCAGCGTCGGCAGTCCACAGGGAACCATCGATGTAAGGTCGCCAGGAGGCCACACACCAGTGGAGACCCTGCACTGCTGCTGAGTCACTTCGGTGGTGTTCAGTGGTGCCTGTTCTGCAAACTCATGCCTTTGTTGTGTTGGCGGTGAGTGCCTGTGTGAAAAGTGCTGCTATGTAACATGCTGTCTGGCATGAATATTTTAAAATTAAATTTGCAAAAATCTGATCAGTTAGTGATGATTGTCAAAAACCTTGGTTGCGGATTTGGAGAAAACAACACCTGCCAATCTTTACACCTGTACAGTTAATAACAAAAAAACCCATCATTTTGAGAAGAGAGTCAAGGTATGTATGTACAGTTTTATTCTGTAAAAAGACACACTGCTCATGAAATCTATCACAAACGCTTTTTGCCATATTAATGCACAGTTTTCATACACATCACAGTTGTATGCACTTACATACAAAAAATGTTTTATTTTTAAACAAAATAGTTTATCTAACCTGATCAATAAAGAAAGAAAATCAAATAGCATTCAAAGAAAATATACATGGGATAACTTCAGACCTTTGTGTGTTTTTTTTCTTTGTTTTGTTATTTTAGGTTTGGGTTCTATTATGCTATGCTAAGCAAGGAAAGAGCTTGTACCATGCATACCACAATGATTGGAGATGTACAGTTCACAAGTTCACAACTGACGCTTCAGTGGCTGGTTCAGTTTTGAATGTGTTCGACTTCCCTATCTGTTCATGGGAAGATGATACACATTGTCACTGGATTCCCTTCAGTTGTGAGAGCTGTATTTGCACGTTTAGGATCCCCGTGCCTTAAGATTCTTCAGTATGTTCTCTGGCAAAGAACGCATTGATGATGGAGTCTGGAAAAGAAAAGAAAGCATTGTGAAAAATATGTCAACTAAAAAAAAAAAAAGAATATCGATACAGGGGATTTATACAGCACATCACCTCACACACAGTTTAAATGTGATAGTGTAGCACAAAAAAACAACAACATTCAAACAAAAGGTTTTAAGGAAAGAAAGGACATTTTTTTTTTTTTACAGGACAAAACCCATTATTTCAACCTTCACCCCTTCCAATTCTTACCAACCACCTCAAGGACATAACAAGCATAAAAAATTTTTTTTTTTAAATTACATGTATTTTATATATTTAGCAAACATAATGTTCATTTTCATTCTGATAACGGATCTACAATTTAAATCTTATTTCGCTTAATTTCTGATAAGCATTATGCAGTGTTTTACTGTGTCTTCTTACTTGAACTGCTGGTCTTCCACATCACATTTTCAACTACTTAAGGCTAAGCAGAAACAAAGAGCACTGACTTTTTATTTTTAATATATTATAACTGGTGAAATATCATATGTAGATTATCTGATTTTGATTTGATGAGTTCAGGAACATACAGGTAATACCACTGATAGGCATTGCTGTCAATAATACATGGTCAAGTAGTGACAATTAAAAAAAAAGAAACAAAAAAACTTGGATCAAATAGTCAAATTTTTCAATTCCTGTCTGGAGAATGACCAACAGCTGAGTCAAAATCAGTACAACAATTTCATGTAAACATTTACACAAACAAGCATGCACGCACACTCAAACGCTTGCACACAACACATACACTACACACATACGTACATATATGTACATATGCGTACATATATATACGTACATGCACACATATATATGTACAATACATGTATACATACATATTTTTGTGTGCATTAACCCCTTGATTACTGATCCAAGATATCTTGAAATCAGTGTGGCATGAATCCAAATGAAAGAAGAACTACTTGTGTTCTTCTAAACTGTGGAACTGACTTCGCAGTACAAAGTGGAGTGATGGCTTAGAGGTAACACGTCCGCCTAGGAAATGAAAGAACCTGAGCAAGCTGGTTCGAATCATGGCTCAGTCACCAATATTTTCTCCCCCTCCACTAGACCTTGAGTGGTGGTCTGGACGCTAGTCATTGGGATGAGACAATAAACCGAGGTCCCGTGTGCAGCATGCAGTTAGCGCAGGTAAAAGAACCCACAGCAACAAAAGGGTTGTCCCTGACAAAATTCAGTAGAAAAATCCAATAGGAAAAACAAATAAAATTGCATGCATGAAAAAATACCAAAAAAAATGGGTGGCATTCTCAGTGTAGCGATGCGCTCTCCCTGGGGAGAGCAGCCCAAATTTCACACACAGAAATCTGTTGTGACAAAAAAAAGAGAAATACAAAATGCAATACAAAGTAATGGGATCCCATGAAAAAGGAGCCAAAGTAAAGAATGATATGATGACTGACATCCTGACTTGTAACCTGATTCTCATTTTAGGCAACAGCCCTTCACTGACAAACACATTCAGCTGAAGTCAAGGGGGTTAAATGTGCAAAACGCAACTATTATCAATGGAAAGAAAATGGAAAAGGTACATGCAAGGAAAACATGACATAAAGTGCAGTCACAAGATTTTTTTTCCCCTAATATATCAAGGGGAACAGGGTACAATAGATTAAGTTCAAGGGAAAATGGGTGCAGTACATTTGAAAACTCACAGTTCACTCATATACATTTCTGGCATAAGAAATAAATACACGACATAGAGAACAATATTAAGATAACTCAGTTCATGCATTTACAATTTTTGTGTTAGAAAAAGAAAAGGACACAGTGTAAAGTATGCATGCATTGCAAAACTTGGGAATGCTGGGATTTATAAAACTGATCATCACAAGAAAGTGAAAAAGCCAAAAGAATAAGGGAAAGCAATGATAAAGCTTGACTGATCAATAGTTTTAGATAGGCATAGAAAAATAATTATGCTGATCTTTAATTAAAAGTAAACATGTTCAAATTTGCTTTTGGGGTGGTTCTATTCTTGATGTTTGACATATAATATGTGAGAAAAATATTCATATTATAAAACTATCAAGATCACATAGATTAAATTTGGAATTTCTTTCCATGCGGTGAGTCTGAAAAAGTTGTTTGTTATTTGATTGTGTTTTTTGTGTGTGTGTGTTTTGGTGGGGGTTTTTTGTGGGTTTTTTTGCCAGAAAATGCACATGTCTCAATTTATTCCATAAAATTTCTTTCCAAATGGTTCTTTGCTGTACCAAATATTTTTCAGATGAAAACTGATTTTGATTTTTAACTAAGAAAAGATATATACTATAAATAATTACATATTTTTACCTTATCCTTGGTTAATACAAATGTCAATGAAACAGATATGGTTTCCAAGTTCACTTCCCAACAACTCTGATGGACTATTATATCAAAATTTTTTTTTTTAAATCAGAGCCTACCTCTCGAAACTCAAAACAATTTTCAAACGACCTTGAGTGAAAGGTCAAAGCCACAATATGAGTGAATCTTTCTGCCATTGCAGACAGCTCAGACAAACATTGCATTTTCACCAAAGCTTGTGAAATTTCTCAGCCGTTTCCTATTTTATGCATGTTGACACTTAATTTACATTCAAAAGCAAATGATTAGGCTTGATCATCCTGTTAACAGTCACATGCTCTCTCTCTCTCTCTCTCTCTCTCTCTCATTCATTTTATTGACTCACTTGTGTAAACAAAGTGAGTCTATGTTTTAACCCAGTGTTCAGTTGTCTGTGTGTGTGTGTGTGTGTGTGTGTGTCCGTGGTAAACTTTAACATTGACATTTTCTCTGCAAATACTTTGTCAGTTGACACCACATTAGGCATAAAAATAGGAAAAATTCAGTTCTTTTCAGTCATTTTGTTTAAAACAATATTGCACCTCTGGGATGGGCACAAAAAAAAAAAAAAAAAAGCCTAATTATATGCAAACTGCATTTACTGTTATATTTATTTTTTTTGTATTATCTAAACTTGGCACTTTGATCTGATATTCTGACCCAACAAGAGCAGTCAATATTATCATTTTTTGTTCAAACAGGAACTTTTTTTTGCTAAGCATGGAAGTTTTATTTATTTGCAAACGTTTTGGTGCAGATAGTAAAAAAGGGAAGTTACTCTGTAATTAATGCTAGAGGACTTAATTCGAATCTGGTTAGGACTTTTTTTTTCTTTTTTTTTTTTAAATGCGAAGCTTTATAATAACAAATACAGAACACATTTTAACGATTAGTTTTTGTTTTTTTTAAAGTGTATCACAAGTGAGTCTTGAAGGCCTTGCCTCTCTTGTTTGTATATGTCCCGGCTACAAAGAATTACAGTATCATTATCTAGGATCAAACACAATTAATGAAGAACTATTCAGTGATTTAACGCAATGCTCTGATGTAATGTCAATGCATAATCTTGCCCGGGTTTGTATTTTATGCTGAGAAAAAGCATGACATACTGATTGAGCTAATCAAATGATTGTTTGCTGTTCCTGTCCTAAAACAGCTATACACATGCAGTGCAGGCGTGAGCCACAGGCCACAAGTCAATTCAAATATTTGAAGGATGCATTGCGTGCGCATGTGTTTGTGGGTGGGAGGGTGTATGTGTGGGTGTGTGTCACTTATCCACATGTCAGCTAAGTAAAATATAGGGTTGTATAATTCAGAGTCCAAGCAAAATGGTAATGTACTTGATTACTGTCTGTTAGTGTTGATAATTTTTGGAATCTGATGACTTATGAACATCTGGAATCTGGAATCTCTCTCTCTCTCTCTCTCTCTCTCTTATGCGTAACATTATGCACACCACACAAACCACAATCAACAGTACACAAGAACCCCAAACCTGAAAAACTAATGCAAGGAAGAAAAAAAAATGTCTGTCATATTTTTAGCATGTGTCCCATATGTATTGTTTGAATGAAGTTATGGATATTTGGATTAAATTTTGCAGGAAAAAAAATCGCCAATTCACCATTGATTATAGGTATGGTAGGAAGAAGGGGCATTTCAATATATATATATATATATTTGTATAAAGAAACAAAAACCCCTGCAAACCGAAGCCAAGACTTTCTTTATTTTGAATACAGTTACGGAACAAGGGATAAGAATTGCACAATGTATCAAAAACTAAACAAAACAAAAATATCATTCATAGATTTGTTGTTTTTTTCAACCCCCAAACAAACATGTAACCCAAAGCAAGGACTGACAATGAAGGATTATTTCTGCCATAGAGGTTATAGAAAAGATCAGACACCAACACAGGAACAGCAGTGAGGAGGGTCGGGGGATACTGCAGAAGCAAAGACACCAAGCTACACGCATACATATACCACATGAAAATAACAAGTTCAAAATAATTACCCCCAATTTTTAAATCTGAAAACAAAACAACATGCACTAAGGTCACAAGTCTGTCTCTGTCTGTCACTAACACATGTGAACACACACACATATACATCCTTATCATTTCCAGCGCACACACTAGCACATACTCTCCCCCAACACACAGCACAAACACATAAACACATACAGAGATGCAAAGAGCATGATATGCAAAGACCCATACCCGCAAACATCACAGGAACCGATTCATTGAAAAACCTATCTGGAACGACATTGATATTATCCTTTTGTTTCTGCATTTGTGGGCTGAAGCTCCCACTCGTTTATCTACAAGTGTGTTTTTACATGTATGACCATGTCAACCCCACCGTACAGGCAGCCATAATCTGTTTTCAGAAGTGTTATCCTTCCAAATGGGAGAATATCTTTTGCACATCCCAAAGAACCCCAAAGCATCCTTGACAAATAAACTGACAATGGATCCTAACAGCTTTTACCACTTTTCACATGTGCCCTGAATGGTATGTGAACACGTGCAAATAAATGGAAACAACACATCTTGCCAGTCTGGGTGGGTAATGGAACTCTTACCCAGAAAATGATATCATTGGTGTAAATTATGGGTGATATTTGCTAAATACTGGAATACTTTAAGTGACGGGAATACTTAAGGTGATACTGATTTTTTTTTTCCAGACAATTGAATAAAATCGTTCATGTAAATTCTGCTGGATATTTGCTAAATACTGGTATACTTTAAGTGATGCTGATTTTTTTTTTTTTTTTTTTTAGACAACTGAATATTATCGATGGTGTAAACTATGCTGGATAGTTGCTGAATATTGGAATACTTTAAGTGATACTGAATTTTTCAGACAACTGAATCCTTTCAAACATTCTTTTATCAGTTTCCACACAGCGTGCTTGCCTTTTATGGCTTTCAACTTCATGACCGACCTCAGATTTGGATGATTCCTGTCATAATTGGTGCATGCTGGGTATTTCTGTAATTCCAAAACTGACCAAACTCTGACCTATCAATGGAAAGATCTTTAACCTTTGTATTTTGACCTTCTGCATACATGTACACATGAAGGTGGGTTTACACACACACACACACGCACACACACACACACACTTACATGCATGCACACTCACTCATATACGCACAGACCCACACTCATGCACTCTAGAGTCATGCACACACTTGTGCATACATAAAAACACACCATATACATAAATGGACATACATGTGCACACACAAACAGGTACACTGTCCATCTCCCCCCCCCCCCAACCCCCCACCCTCCCCCCTGCCCCCTCTGCCCCCCCAACACCCAGCTCTTACCTGGAAGGGTCGGCTGTCGGTGGTGGTGACGTTGACCTCTTTGGCGTTCTGGATGACGGCCAGGTCTGAGCGCAGCATTCCCCAACGCATCTGTAGCCGCTGCTTTCTCAGTGCTTGCTGTGCCACTCTGCACAGTGCCACGTGTACACACACATGGTCTTCAGTGACTAGTTTTTTTTTCAAGTCTTTATGCCTGGAGGATTTTTTTTATTCATATGTAATTGTCTCTCTCTTTCTCTGGTTCAGGGTGGGGACTGGTTGTAAAAAAAAAAAAAAAAAAAAAAAAAAAAAAAAAAAAAAAAAGCATGCCAGTGCTTATCTACTATCCTCGAAAATAAAGAATTTTGTCTTGTCTTGTCTCGTCTCTCTCTCTCTCTCTCTCTCTCTCCCTCTCTTTCTCTCTTTGTGTTAATGTCAATATCTGTTTCAGTAGTCTTCGTTCCTACTTTTGTTGGACACACACACACAACACTCAAAACACAAAAACATAAAGTAAATCAGCACTTAAATTCGATTCTCACACCTTTTGTTTTACTGCAATGGAAGATAGTGAATAAATTAATCAATCAGGATGGCAAAGACACAATCAAGTTTGATAAATAAACATACATATCAACTCGTGATAAAACAAGCCAACAATTCAAGAACAGCGATCTAAGAATGAACTGAGAGTTTGTCTTTGAATCTTTCAGAACATCTTCAGCTTGGGACCCATGTTTTCTGCACAAAGTCCCCATATCCATCTGCACACTCTTGGATGCTAAACACCTTATAGATCAACAATTAACTCTCTCCATACAAATGGTGAAAGAGACGACGTTAACAGCGTTTCACCCCAACTACCACCATCAAAATATTACAAGCGGAAGGCTCTTACACTGAAGAGGTGAATGTTGTCAAAGAATACCACAATTCTGATGACGGAAGCTAAAGGTTGGGTCATTGAGACACCCACTGGACATCCGAGGGGTCTGTGTAGAGGAGAAGAGAGGACTGGCCGTACTGAGTGAGTTAACTAAACCAGCCTCCATGGCAAAGTGGGTATTGTCACAGACTGAAGATTGGGAGGATGTGGGAGTCCCATCAGGGATGGGTTTTTTGTTTGTTTGTTTGTTTGTTTTAGTTTCAGCCTGTGGCTTGTCTGCTGATACCCACAGTTGGGTGTCCTATGGGCTCAAACAGAAAGACTAGGACTACACAGACAAGGGTCATCCAACTTCACGGATGCATCTTTGGGAGAGAAGCTCAAATTTCCAACACCAACACAGCAGATACGCTGGGATATACTGTGAGAAAATAGCCTTGTCAAGAGAAGTCCCCAAACCTAAACGGACCCCCACACAGCAGCATCCCCATCATCATTCATTCATTCATCAAAATATAGAAAAAAACAACAGAATGTCCAGTACTTTGGGGCACCCAAAAAAACACACCAAAAACAACTCAACCAACTAAATACACCATGACACTCTCTAGAAAACAAAAATATTATTAATGTCCAATATATTGGGGCACCAAAAAAACAACTAAACCAACTAAACACACCATCACACTCTCTAGAAAACAAAATGTCCAATACTTTGGGGTACCAAAAAAACCCACCCCAACTAAACCAACTAAATACACCATCACACTCTCTAGAAAACAAAATGTCCACTACTGTGGGGCACCAAAAAAAAACCCCAACTAAACCAACTAAATACGCCATGACACTCTCTAACCTTTCTTTCATCAGTGCGTCCAGTCGAGTCTCAATGGTGGGGTGGACCTGCAGTTGAGCAGGGGTACGTGTCTTGTTCCAGTAGGGATCCAGGGTGGGGTAGGACCGCAGGGTATGAATAAACACCTCGGACGTCTCTGTCGTTTCCTCAGACTCCTCTTCACTGACTGTACCACTTCCTGAAACGTGTGCACAGCCGTGGTTTGTTGGAACGGAGGTGTAGGGGAAGGGTGGGGGAATGGGGGAATGATAATAATAATAATTAGAAACCACTAACACAATTCTGAGGTACATTCAAGGAATGTAGAAATAGGGCTATAAACTAATAAGACCATAAGAGCCTCGTCAGAAAATAACTTTCCAAAAATCATCTGCAGAATAGTTATTCTCTTTGAAATACTTGGGCAAGAAGGTACGTAACTGCTGACAGTGAAACAAACAATGATGCAAGCTGTGTGTGTGTGTGTGTGTGTGTGTGTGTGTGTGTGTGTGTGTGTGTGTGTGTGTGTGTGTGTGTGTGTGTGTGTGTGTGTGTGTGTGTGTGTTTGTGGGAGAGTGTCTTTGTGAAGGGAGAGAGAGAGAGAGAGAAAGAGAGAGAAAAAAAGAATGAATGAATGAATGTTCTTTTATCAGGGCAGTGGAATAAGGAAAGACACACATTTTTTCTTCTGGCTCTCAGAGAGAGAGAGTGTGTGTGTGTGTGTGTGTGTGTGTGTGTGTGTGTGTGTGCATGAGTGTGTGCTTGTGTGTATGTTTGTGTGTGTTTGTGTGTGTGTGTGTGTGTGTGTGCATGTGCATATGCATGTGCATGTGCATGCGTGTTTGTGTGTGTGTGCATGTGCATGCGTGCGTATCTGCATGTGTGTGTGTGCGTGCACATGTGTGCGTGCATGCGTGCGTGCATGCGTGCGTGTGTGTGTATGTGTGTGCTTGTGAGTTTCTCACCTCATTTAGATTTACTGACAAAACACACTCGTGAAATTATATGCTAAATTTCATAACAATAACAATCACCATCACCTTTCACAAACAGAAGCTGGCCACGGCCACCAAAGGAGACGATGGGTTCCCATGGCGACACCAGCTGGAACGGCTTCTGGAAGGCCAGCTGACAGACCCTGACGCCTGTCTGGATGTCCTTGAGGTACAGCGTTCCATCCTTCTGCACCATCAGGCACTGCAGGACCCGACACACACACACACACACACACACACACACAGCACTCCACACACTGAGCATCTGACTGAACTTTAAACCACGCAGCTCTGACTTCACTTAACTCATTCTACTCCAGGGTACGAGTTAACTCATACCGTGATTACCGTACAGTTCGGTCTATAAGCCGCAACTTTTTCTCCCAGCTTCAACCTCTGCGGCTAATACAATGATGCGGCTTATTTGAGGATTTTAACGATCCCGGGAGTGTCACATTCTTGTCTAAGCTTCCCTTCAAGTTCAACTCACCAAAATCATGATTTCTGTCCATGAATTTTTGGATGAGCTTCCGGTTAGTGTGCTAATTGTTCACAATTTAAAAATCAAATCCGCACACATTAAAGCCTTCAGATCAGCATTCTGGTCTACTCTGCTCAAGTGAACACCCTATCATGCCAAAAACGCGACGAAATGCCTATGATGCAGCCTTCAAATTGAAGGTGATTGACCTAGCAGACGACAGTGCAAGCCACGAACCAGCAGCAACCTCCACCTTGCGTTCATGTTCATCAAGTGAATGTGAGGCTGAAGTCAGTGACAAAATGGTGGAGAAAGCTGCGTTGGTTCTCTTCAACTCAGACACAGAAGACAAAGATTTCAGTGGATTCAGTGAGCAGGATGACGTTGAATAAATTTGACTATCCCTAAATCATGGATCTTATTTTCGTTGTGTTTATTTTTTTTGGTGTGTGTGTGGCACTAGCAGTATTTTTGCTTGCTTTTCTTTGTGTTGTTTCCGCTTGTGTTTATTTCATAACCTACAGTATTGACAGCTTTTCTGTAGTACCGGTATATGTTCCGGTACCGGTAATAAGTGCAGCTTATAAGCCAGTGCGGTTTATGTGTATGAAGTTAAATTTTTTTTAAAATTTAGTGGGTGCAGCTTATATACCAGTGCGCTCAATAGGCCGAACTTTACGGTGCTTCCCCTGTGGACCATGTACCAACACACTCTTTGAATGTTGTTCATTCTTGGTTGGTACGGTTGGAATTCTAAACTGAACTGTTTACAGATTCCAGAAGCATGAAAATGAAGCTTTGTCTGACTGATGAATCAACAATTCTCCATCGATTTGGGCTGTTTTAGTGAACCACCCTGTTTTTTCTGCAGTGGTCTCATGTAGTGCTGGTCCAGGAGAGCTGTAGCAGGCATGTAGCTGTGGGGTAGAATGAGTTAATGTTAAGTAAATCATTGAACACTTCTGACTGAGCAATGCTCGGGAATCAAAATTCGTTTCATGGAAACGGCTCCTACATTTCTACAATTATGCAAAAACAACAAGCAAAGGGAAGTAACTTCTGCAAGTATCCACACGTGTCAGTTTGGAGGGAAAACAGATGGATTTCTGTGCATTTTCTCCATTTTTTGGCATCAGTGTGACAGAGAAGCCTGCCAAGGGTGTGAACTCTCTAGGGTTGAATAGGCTGAAGGCTAAAGGGTTTAAAGTCCCATCGCCTTTTACGGCCATCGGCGGGGAAGTGAATGTGAATTCAAGCCCACTGTGTCAAGAGCTTGGAATAGGAAGGTGGGGCCCAGTCCTCTCCTTCTGCTGCTTTCATATTTTCCAACCAAATCCAGATACCCCATTCACACCAGGGTGGATGAGAGGAAAAACGGAGTAAAGTGCCTTTCCCAAGGATGCAACACTGCGATGAAACAGGGACTCGTACCCTGATCACTGGTCAACACTGGATCAGGACTCCAATTCCTATGTGACTCTGGAATGCCGTTTCCTACTATAATGTACAAAACAAGAATCGATAGACAGATAGAAAATGCGAAAAACTTAGCCGTATGAAGTGCACAGGAACAGGTGTTGAGATGGCTGCCGGAAAAAGAGGGCGCTAGCCAGGGGGGCAAAGGGGACGTTACCTACTTCCGGGAGGTTATCGGCCGTAGTTCTCTCATTTTCTCCGCATAGGCGGATAGTAGTTTGCACAGGACAGGAATGTCAGACCCCTGCCGGAGTCTGCACTAGTAGGGTCACGGTTAAGTATGTGTAATTAAAAATGGAGTAAAGTGCCTTTCCCAAGGATGCAACACTGCGATGAAACAGGGACTCATACCCTGATCACTGGTCAACACTGGATCAGGACTCCAGTTCCTATGTCACTCTGGAATGCCGTCTCCTACTATAATGTACAAAACATATAGGACAACGTTTGTTTTCTTCCATGTTCATGTCCTGCTGCTTCCAACTGTACTGATTCATGCCTACAAATTAGTGCACCCATGCATGTTCTGATTCTAAGGGACCAATAGTGATTGATATGAGCATGATTACATGACAGTCATTCCAATGAGCGATAAGTATAATAGCAACCCTTATACTTTCCGTCAATATATAAGAAGGTGTGAATCTATACTGTAACTAGCACAGAAAACAGAAACACACACACACAGACACAGACACAGACACAGAGACACAGACACACACACACAAACACACACACATGTACACACAAATTTTCTAGTTCATTTCAATCACCCAACTTTCCAACCCCCCTCCACATTCAAACACAAATTACATTTCAGTTTATCTGTACCAAACACAAAATAATATCACTATTTTCCAAAGCAACCTAACTTGACATAATTATATTATTACTTAAACATAATCTGGATACAAGAGTTTGCCTTGTAAAAAAAACACGTGAAAAACAACATAACATATATCATCAACAATGACAGAATGAACTCTAATGATAAGAGAAAAGAAGATGTTTCTTCTGCCCAAAACACTCACCAGTTCTGGCAGATCTGGTACTGACTCCAGCAGAGTCTGCACTTCATCATCAAAATCAGGTCTGTGACAAAATGGGCAATATTTTAACGTAAAATAAATAAATAAATAAATAAAGACGACACATGCAGACATATAAACACACACACACACACACACACACACACACACATGTAAAGCACAATGAGATAAAAAAAAGAATATAAAATAATGAGACACAAACATATACACATAGATACAATGATATACACACACAACCTCATACACACACACACACACACACACACACACACACACACACACACACACACACACACATCCCACTTCTCCCACCCCTCACCCTTCTCCAACACCTGCCCACCCATCCCCCATACACCCCCCACCATCCCCCCATAGCCCCCCCCCAAAAACACACCCCCCACCCCACCCCACACACACACACTCACTTTTCACCAATACACATAGGCTGGTCCTGAGTCACTTTGCCCACGTCATAGATAAACTGCGAGGAATCTTTGTACTGTGCAAGCAGGAAGGTGGCCGTACGCTGAGGGTAGGGAGGATACTCCATGGATGCTGAGGGGTAGAGCGAGGGGTCCAAGAATCGAAGCATCTGAACCCCGCTCTTGGGGTTCATGTTGACAACCCCTCTCTGAAGACCTGTTGGTTGGTATCAAAAACATTTTGAAGTCAGCAAACTGATCTGGAGCTCTCTCCAGCTTAGGACGGTCTTTTGTAACACCACGGTCAGGCGCCTGTGGCCTGGTAACTTTAATGCAACTGTGAACTAAGGAGTGAAACTGGCAGTTTTCTTTTTTTCTTTTTTTTGCTGCCCCATCATCTGCATCGTTTGTGGCATTACTCCCAAGCCACTCATTTAGATTCCCCCATACCCGGGTTCATCCATCACAGTTCCAACATCAGCAGTCCGCAGGGAGCCATCGATTCCAGGCTGCCAGGAGGCCACACACAAGAGGAGACCCTGCACTGCTGCTGAGTCACTTCAGTGGTGTTCAGTGGTGCCTGTTCTGATTTAACGTACTTTGGACACCACTTACTAAGCCCTACTAACGACAATAATGGCTTAGTTGCGGAGCCAGACTGAGTGAGTGTCCCTCCCAGAGTGGAGACCACCATCACGTCCCTCAAACAACAGCCCCCCATGAATCTGCTGACACTGAAGACATTGATGGGACTCACCACAAGCATGGAAGTGGAGGGGCATCGAAACTGAGGTCACCATGAGAGCAGGGCATGAAAGGCCACAGACTCTGAGACTGTTTCATGATGATGAAGGAGGAGGAGGATGACAACGCTGCTATGGAGGTCCATTTTGGTTTGGGACTGTGTGACACGACTGTACTCTACGCTTCCTGTCATAATGATATCCCAGCGTTAACCAGGCCCGAAAGATACAGACACTTGCAGTGTTGGTCAGGTAATTAGAGCAACACACCGAAAGACGCATCCTTGAAGTGGATGACACTCGACTGTGTGGTCCAAGTCTCCCCATTTAAGCCCACAGCACACTCAGCTCTGGGTAGGAGCCAGCCACGGGCCAAAAAACCCACCTCCGCTGGGATTCGAACCCACATCCTCCCAGCCGTCAGTCCGTGACGCTAATCACTTCGCCACAGCGGCTGGTCCGCAACTGTGAACTTAGTTCACTAAAAGCCTGTCCAACCTAAGACTTTCCTCTATCAGTTTTGCAGAGGAAGGTGGTGAGAAACCATTGACAAACACAAAATAGTTAAAACTTTCAATATTGAGTAAGGAAAGCTTTCTTCTATGTGAATGCAGAAGCAGAGAATCTTTACTAACGAATATTAATTTGGTAGCCACGTTTCAGAGTGTATTTCTTTTCACCCCTCATGTTTTGTGGTATTTATGTTTGGAAGCTCTCTCTGTGTGTGTGTGTGTGTGTGTGTGTGTGTGTGTGTGTGTGTGTGTGTGTGCATGCATGATTGCATGCTTGCTTGCAATTGCATGCATGTGTGTGTGTGTGTGTGTGTGTGTGTGTGTGTGTGTGTGTGTGTGTATCCAAACTGCCCCTGTCTTTTAAATTCTCATTTGAACAACCATGCATGGTTAACATTAAGAGGCACAGGCAGTATGCCAGGGACAAGGCCTATATGATTTCTGAATTTTTCAAACACCCAAAAGACAGACGATTATTTAATGTTTATGACTACCTAAAAAGAACATGGGAGGAGCCATGGCAGAACTGGTTACGTGTTGAGACTTCTGTTTCAGTGTTCACCAGTGATCAGGGTTCAAGGCTCTGTTTCGGCATGGTGTTGTGTCCTTGGGAAAGACACTTTACTCTGATGCTCCTCGATCACTCCATCCAGGAGTGAATGGGGTATATCTGACTTTGGTTGGGGAAGGTTAACTCACTCAGTACGGCCAGTCCTCTCTTCTCCTCTACACAGACCCCTCGGATGTCCAGTGGGTGTCTGAATGACCCAACCTTTAGCTTCCGTCGTCAGAATTGTGGTATTCTTTGTCAATATTCACGTCTTCAGTATAAGAGTGTTCCGCTTGCAACATTTTGATGATGGTAATTGGGATGAAACGCTGTTAACGTCGTCTCTTTTGCCGTTCGTATGGAAAGAGTTAAAACAGTTGAAGAAGAGGACTGGGCCCATCCTTCCTGTGCCGAGTCCAAGATACAGTGTGTTTGTGTTCCCTGCTCCCATGGTGGTAAAAAGGCTATCGGACCTTGAACTCACTCCGGACGATGGAACGCTATAGCGTTCCTGCTGTAAGGTAGTGTTCTGGACTACGGAATGCTATAGTGGTTTCGACAATTAAAATTTTTTTCCACGTTTTCCTCATGGGGTAGCATTACAATTGCAGCTAGACCAGGCATTACGAATGTGTCCAGGGTCGATGGAAAGTTTCTTCATGAAATTCTGTAACAACACACTCCACAGTGAGCCAGCGAGTTCAGGACCCCATATGACAAGCTAATCTGCATATCTATCGAAAATGGCATCACAGGTGATACAAGTGGAAATTTTTGGAGCAAACTAGATCATGACAGCAGCTTTTACCACTGCTGAAGTGATTGAAATGCTTCAAACTGAAGGTTTCTCCATTGACAAGGATGATGAAGACGTTGAATAAAGTATCTGCAGTGAAGAAAGCAACCAGCAAGAAGGTACTGACAGTGATTCAGCTTCTGAGAGCAGTGAAAAGGGAGGGGGGTGGGCATTCACATGACATGAAGAGAGGGGTCAGTGGGTCAAGTACAGTGAGTTTCATTCAGTTACTTTATGTATTGTATTTTTTGTGTTTTTTTTCCTAACCCTAACAAATGGGTCGCCTGTAGGGAAAAGCAAGGGAGAGAACTATTCGTCCGGAGTGAGTTAACTTTAAAAAGAAAAAAAAAAAAAAAAAGATACACCCATACTGTTTTATTTTGCTTTGTTTGACATTTTAAAAACTATTTTATTTTCATTTTTATTTCATTTGCTCCATTTTTCCCTTTGGCAATCCCTGACTGACCGATATATCTGTCCCAGATGGTGACGTTCCCATTGTCCAAGCCGATGGCCAGGTGGGATGTGCAGGTGGAGATGGCAGAGGATGTGATCGGGGAGGAGAAGGGCCACACCACGTCTGGCTTGTGCTCCATTTCTGTGACATCATGACACACACATAGGAATCAGATTGGGGAAAGAGAGGGTAGTCTGTTTGTGTTACATGTTGGATGGAGAGCAGAATAGAATAGAGTAGAACAGAATAGAATAGGGTGGGATAGGGCAGGAAAGGGTAGGGTAGGGTAGGATAGGATAAAAAAAAAAAAAAAAAAAATGGGGTGGGATAGGATAACAGTGTACAACAGAAGAGAATAGGGTAGGGTAGGGTTGGACAGGATAGAATAGGATATGTCTCCACACTCAGCTCTTTCAAGTCTGACCTTATAACCCACCTCTTCCCAAAATAGCCTATTTTTCCTGCCTCTTCCTTGTCTTCAGTTTCTCCAGTTTTAGAGTAATGCATGCATGTGAATGACTGGTGCGAAAGTGCTTTGATTTGTCTCTGCACAAGATTCAGCGCTGTATAAATACCATTATTATTATTATTTTTTTTTTTATATGTCTTTACTTCCAATTGTACTCGGGTCACAAAGAATATTGGGAGGAAAATAATAGTACATAAAAAGTACAAACATGAACAGGAAATCATATACAAACAGGTCTACACTAGGAATCTAGACATATGCACACACACACACACACACATATATATATAGGTGCTTCTACATGTCCATGCTTACACTCACTCTCTCTCTCTCTCTCATACACACACATACACACACACATACACACACACACATGCAGAGAGACTGAGGTTGTTGGGTTAAAAAAAAAATTATTTGTTCTTTTTTTGTTTGTTTTGTTTTGTTTGGGGCAAAGTCAGGAAAGGTAATCCTACTTATTTTTTTCTGTAGAATTCTAACTTACCTTTGCCGACTTTGAGGAGGGAGAACTGCAGGAAGTGGTTGCTTCCCTTCCACCACAGAGCCACACAGGAGGGGCGATCTGTGAAACAGAGCATGTTGTGACACAGTGTCGGTACTTAGCACATAGACTGCCAAGGTTTGCTTTGAGGCACAGAGAGCAAAACTGATGTAAATCTCTTGAGTGTGTATAGGTGGCATGGCACTAAAACAAAAATCGGTTAAGAGCTGAATTTCTTATCTTTGTATTCACCAGTGATCAGTATGATCAAGGCCCTGGTTCGACATGGAGTTGCGTCTTTTGGAAAGGCACTTTACTCCGATTTTCCCCACTCTATCAAGTTGGTGTGACTTTGGTTGGGGAAGGTTACAACAGTAGAAGGAGCTGATTGGACTCGATCTTTCTGTGTTGAGTCCTTGACACAGTGAATATGAATTCACCACCCTTACAGCGGCTAAAGGCTTTGGGACCTTTATCCTTTTAAAAAATAGCCTGAGGGTGTGTGTGTGTGTGTGTGTGTGTGTGTGTGTGTGTGCGCGCGCTTCCAATATACTGCTTCTACCCAACTGTCAAAGATATTGTATCTGATACAGAAACAATCACATTTTGAAATTGTACACTCTACTTATTTCCATCACACTAAAGCTGACAGAAAAAAAAAGAAACGAATAAAACTAACAACAAAAATATGCTTCCAACAATCCCACCTCACCTCCCCCCCCAGCACCACCCACCCCTCACACACACACACACACACACCCTGCCTGACCCCACCCCCACCCCTCACGCCTCAAACCTCCCCCTCTACCTGTCTGTCCAATGGGTTCACATCCCGTCAGCAGGATGCGCCCAGGGTTCAGGAAGTGGAAGGTGGCCATCATGATGTCCTGGTCGCCCTTGTCCTTGTCCTCCCCGTCCTCTCTGGTCGCGTCCTTGAAGAGGCTGGCGTGCGTGTGCTGGAAGGTGGTGTCCCTCGACTCCAGGTGGGAGGGGCTCATGATGTGTGTCTGCCCTGTGCCCAGCACGGCCCCTGTGGCGTCCACCTTCTGGCAGGCTGAGAAGGTGCTACTGGAACTGTTGGCTTTTTTGGGAGGGGAGTGTGTGTGGGGGGGCGGGGGGGAGAAATAGAGAGAGAAATAATTTCTTTGTATGGAAATTTGGAATTCGGTTCAGTCTGTGTTAACATTTGTGAGTGTATGTGTGTAACTGCATGTGTTTCTTTGGTCGTACTTTGAATGGTTGTGTGTTTGAGATTGCTTGTGATGCTAGGGGAAGCAACTGCGTGTTTCTTGTGAATAGAATTTTACTGGAATCATTGTTCCTCAACGTCAGTGAGTAGAGTTCTGGATAGCTCAACTGGGGTCCCGTCACAGCAATTGCAAAGCCAGAGCGTGAGAATCAGTTGGACCAGATGGGTCCGGGCGTTTCAATTTTAGCTGTTTACCTTTTCTTCACACTGATGAGAGGTTCACGCTCTGTTGCATATTGTAACACATTGACTAAAAAATAAACACAAACCTCTCTGAAACGACCACTCGTATATTGTCTTAAAGATAGAATCCACTCAACAACTACAACATATGTGTGTGAGTGGGTGGGGTTGGGGCGGGGCTGGGGCATTTGTGTGTGTGTGTGTGTGTGTGTGTGTGTATGCATGTGTGTGTGTGCATGTGTGTGTATGTGTGCACGCGCTCGCGTGAGTGTGCGTATGGTTGTGGTATCCCTGGACTCCAGGTGGGAGGGGCTCATGATGTGGGTCTTTCCCGTGCCCACCACAGCCCCTGAACACTGCAAGGTGCTGCTGGAACTGTTGGCTTTTGGGGTGAAGGGGGTGGGGGGGTGAGAGGGTTGGGAGGTGGAGGGGGTACCCACCAGCGGTAGTTGGGAGGTGAAAAAGAGAGAGAGAAAATAATATGTTTATGGAAATTTATAATTGGGTTCAGTCTGTGTAAACGTGTGTGTGTGTGTGTGTGTGTGTGTGTGTGTGTGTGTGTGAGTGTGTGTTTGTGTGTGTGTGTGTGTGTGTGTGTGTGTGTGTGTGTGTGTGCATGTGTGTGTGTGTGTGGTGTGTGTGTGTGTGTATGTGTGCATTTGTGTGTGTGTGTGCATGTGCATGTGCGCGCGTGTGTGTGTGTGTGTGTGTGTGTGTGTGTGTGTGTGTGTGTGTGTGTGTGCATTTGTGTGTGTG
>NC_134897.1:16669532-16712032 GCF_041734735.1 Babylonia areolata | reverse complement strand
TTTATATACACTATATTAAGTTTTCTTTTTAAATATATTCCCACCCGGACTCATATTCCTGATGAAAAAAAGAAAAAAGAACAAAAAAGAACAAAAAAAAAGAACAAAGAACACACAAAGCAAAAGCCACCCATGACAACCAGTTAAAAATCACAACCAAACCAAAAACATCCGTCAAAACTAAGAAAAAAATAAAAAAATAAAAAAATAAAAATCATCTTTAAAATATGGATTTGTCTACCTAGTGTGGGATCAAACCATTCACAGTACACAGGTCAGGAGACAGGAAACAAACAAACACACACACGGTCCTTACTTTTTCTTTCTGTTCTTTCTCCTTCTGTTTCTGGAACTTCTCCTCAACGGCTTCCAGTTCGCTGACCCAGGCTTCCCTGGGAACTTTGTGAGCCTCGAACCACACCTCTTTGGTGCTGGTGTCTGAGGGACAGTAACAGCCAATCCGTTTCCATGTGAACAATGATTGCAGTCATTACCTGTAAAAGCATGTGTATTTCAAAGGAAAAGAAAACTGATTTCTGACTTACGTCACACAGGTACGTATCCTGTGACAATTTTGTAAGAATACCCAAACTTGGATATGTTAAAGACTCATCACTGTTCAGTGGATTCAAACAGAAGATTTCTCCATGAAGGTCTCTGCAACATGTGTGTTCTACAGGTGCTCTATCAGTTTCAGAATCTGTACTGTGAAATATAAAGATTAGTCAGACTTGAGCTTAAAAAAACAACATACACATCGGTATACCAAAGAAGGCGATCAATTTATTTACGTTATGTACGACCATAAACATCCGTCTTGTTTGACCAGCCAGGGAAAGCCATGGGCAACAAATACAATGGTTGTGTTTCACGTCTGTAAGAAGAGTAGGTAAATCATGGCTCCTTACTTTCCAAGACAATGCCCACGTAGTCTCCTTCAAGGGATGCCTCACAGCGACTTGTCAGCAACTTTGTGCCTCCATCCTTGAAAGCATAAACAGTATAGAAATTTGAATACGAAACAAACAAACAAAAATAGAGTAAAAAGATCCAAAACCTTTATTTTACACACACACACACACACACACATGCATGCATGCATGCGCACACACACACACACACACACACACAACACGCACGCATGCACGCACATGCACACATGCATGGACATACACGCTCACAAGCATACATGTCAGAGACATACAAAACAAACAAAAGATTTATTCAGCAGAAGGCCATCGCATCATTTGAAGGGATTAAACACAAGCAAACAAGATATTCCATAGCTCATTCTACATGATTACTTCCCCTGTAGATCAAGTTCGAGTATTATCGTACCAAAGCGCTATTTTAATTTAGCTTATCCTTTCTTGATACAGTTGGCGTGCTGTGCCAAACTATTTGATTCATGGATTCTGGAAGCATGAAAATGAGGCATTGTTCCACAAGCCAAATCAACAATTTTCATTCAATTTTCTCTGTTTTAGTGAAACACCCTTTAAAAAAAAAAAAAAAAAAAAAAATTATTGTTTTTTTTTTTTTTAATTTTTTTTTTTATCATACTGCAGTGGTCTTATGTAGTGCTAGTGCAGGGGAGCTGTAGCAGGTATATATTTGTGGAGTGGAATAAGTTAGTGCAATACACAGTCAGAGAGAAACGATGAGAGAAACATTTCAGACACATTGACATGCAGACTAACTGACAGACAGACAGACAGACAGACAGACACAAAAGATGATGAAAGAGATTTGTATCCGGAAATTAACAATGACGCAAAGGTTTTAGAACCTAGAGTCAATTAAAACAACTTATTATTTAGAATTAATTGCCCAACAAAGACTCACGGCTGTTTCATTCAGCACTTTCACAAAGAAGAGGCAGTCACAGGCAAACAGAAAGAGGCGTGCTACAGCTGCAACACAAGGTAGTCAACATATTATTGATGATGAAGTGTAAAAATCATGAACTGTTCAGAGATTTATTTCAAGTTTATAATTTTGTTTAAGTATGCATGTGGTAATTACTGTACATGTTGGATTTTTCAAGCCTATTTCACTGGGTTACTCACAATCATGCATTTAACATGAGCATACACATGCACACACTAACAAACATGCATACACACACACACACACACACACACCATTACTAACACACACACACATACACATGTTCATGAACACACACATTCATACATGAAGACACGCATGACCACACACACACACACACACACACACACATACACACACACACACACACACACACATACACACACACACACTGACCCATGTCATCAATGGTGACCAGCAAAGAAGCAGTAGCACTGAAAGCATAGGTCTGGATGCTGGTGATTTCGGCCCCATCTTCCTCCCACTGGTTGAGCGTCTGCTGGGTCAGGGCGTCCATGGCAACCAGACCATTGGGCAGTCCAGCAAACAGGTACTTTCCATCTGTGCTGCTTGCCAAGGCTGTTGCTTGGCTTAGGAACTGTAATGTTTGGAGGTACAAAGTTCTCATTGTCACTGACTGCATAGTTGCAGAAACAGAGAGGATCTCTGATTTGTATAATAATAGCAGTAGTGTCAGCTGTTAGAAATAATACTTTTTTTGAAAAAAACCCAACAAAACAAAACAAAAAAACTTTGATAATAAGCAACAGATGAACACAATATCAAAACATCAACAGACAAACAACTAGAGTTTTGAAAAACAACAACAAATAACAATCTAATAATAAACAATTAGTAAGCACAGTAATGAAACGTGAACTGGAAAAACCACACAAAAATATAAAACAATTGCTCATCAATAATAGAATGCAAACAACAATGCATTTAAAAAAATCCTATGTGGTTTTAACATGTGGAGAGATGTGTGCATGGATGCAAGCTCATGCCTGTATTTATGTGCACAGACAGACAGACAGACATATGTGTAGGAACACATACACACACACATGTATATGGATTGGATGAATGCAATTGCGCATTGGTGCACGAACACACACCCGTACCTACACACATACATGGATCCATTTGTGCATGTGTGTATAAATGCATGAATGCACATGCACACTCATTCAGAAATATGTACAATATATACAGAGGTCTGCATCTAAATGTTCTCATTCCAATCCCTGTCACACAACTGCAAACACACACACATGCATGCACAGCCACACCCAAACATACATATGTTTGAAAATATACACGTACACCTCAGAGACTCAAGACGTGCTTGTATCTCTTATCCATTCTCATTCTGCAACAAAACAAAAGCAAAACAAAACAAACAAACAAGCACTCACTGGTAAATCATTAGGCTTGTCATACTTCGGTGGTCGAATTTTCCTTTCATCAGCAAGACGCTTGTTTTCTTTCATTTCTATGATATCCCACGCATCTTCTAGAAGCTTGTTCAACACCTTGTCGATCATGCGGTAAGGCTGGGGCAAGCTATCTCGCATCTGATCGGGATCCTGAAGATAATCATCATCCTCTTCGTCCGACATTCTTTCCAGCGAAGTCGGCGTGAAAGAGAGATTCTTTCTAATATACACAGGCATGATGGCTGTCAAATATCGCTAACACTTATGATAAAGAAATTAAGCAGCTCCAGTATACAGGGACAAGTTCAAAGACGGTGTAATCATCAACCAACAGTTCCCCTTTCGATCACGAAACTCAGGACGCTGTTACCAAGACCGCCATTTTGCAAACAGGATATGACGATTCCGCTTGGCAAGGGAAATAACTTTTACTGAGCGCACTGCACTTCCTTGGTTACGGTATGTCGTCAACTCGCTCCTAAACAGTGCTTGTTCAAGGATACATTGTAATGTGTGATTAGATATACATGTTTCCTTGTTGTAGTTTTCTGTCATCGTCTACTAACGCACCTTATTTTCGTTTGTACTAAGGGTGTGCTTTTGCCTTGTTGTTTAGACACATCTTGGGGAATCTGATCTTGCCGATTTACAGGAAGGAGGAATCCAGCCAAAGCCATCAAGATGATGGTCGGTCAGAGAACCCGCAGGACCCGAGAATATACCGGGCCTGCTCCGCAGTCTGTGGCCATCGTGAGTTTACCTTAATTTCCTGTGTTTAAATCTAAGTGATAAAATAAAAATCTGACCTGTTTTTTGGGTGGGGAGGGGGCGTTGGTGGGGGGTTATATATCTATATATATATATATATATTTTTTGCAGTTGTTTGTGTATCAATTTGATTGGATTTAATTAACTTATTTGTGTAAATAGAAACGAGGAAGCTAATTTCAATCTTGATTACTTTTCTCAAAGGAGAATATCATAAAAATGAAATTATGCTTCCATGATGTTTGGGTTAGAATGTTTTGTTATGATCAAAACTAGGTGAAATTATAATGACTGCACAAGAAACTTCAAATTTATGTAGTAGTAGTAGTAGTAGTAGTAGTAGTAGTAGTAGTGTAGGGACTGGCATTTGACTGCCTAGTCCTCACGGCCTTTATTATGTCCCCTTCAATATTGGTCTCCTTTTATTATACAGGCAATACTCACAACCGTTAGAGGAATGAAAAGAATATGACCTCAAAACCTGTTCTGTGTAAATAAATCTGCAGAGATAAGGCTTATAGCAAAGAGAGAGCCATAGGTGATTTGTTACACCACGTAACATACCAACCTAAAAATGGTACAGACACCATAATTCTCTTCTCTTTAGTTTGTTCATCAGAGAGACTTGGCATATTTTCCACAATAACCTTGTTGTGATAGGCTAAATGGAGTGTTTAGTTCAAACATTCTACTAACACATGAGGATGTGCCAAAATCATTATTGGACTAAAACCTGGCAAAGGATTCTACAATATTGATAATTCTAAGTATCAGTTAAAACTTGCTGAAATGGAGAGTAGTTTAGGGGCTTCGTGTCATGACAATATTGAGTATTAGGAGGCCATAAGTCAAGAAAACATATGAATGGGTTTTTCTTATACTATTCAAAACAACAAAAGATAAATCTAGTCTTCATATTTGTGGGTATTTCTCATAATATTCAAAACAGTAGAAAAAAAAAGTTGATGATATCATTATCATTGTACAAGACATTTATCTGTTCAATTAAAAAATGTGGTAACATCAGTTAGACCCCAAAGATGAGAAAACAAAGTATATGTTTATGAATAGTTGTTTTGCAACACATTTTTGTTGGACTAACTTAGTCTTAACTTCATAGAGTGGAAAGAAGCGAGATAATCTGAGCACGCTGGTTCAAATCACGGCTTAGCCGCCAATAGTTTCTCACCCTCCACTAGACCTTGAGTGGTGGTCTGGATGCTAGTCATTCAGATGAGACAAAAACCGAGGTCCTTGGTGCAGCATGCACTTAGCACACGTAAAAGAACCCATGCCAACAAAAGGGTTGTTCCCAAAAGGGTTGTTCCATTTCGATAGGAAAAACAAATAAAACTGCATGCAGGAAAAAATACAAAAAAATGGGTGGTGCACTCAGTGTAGGACTCACTCTCCATGGGGAGAGCAGCCCGAATTTCACACAGAGAAATCTGTTGTGACAAAAAAGAAAAAAAAACAAAAAAAACAAATACAAATAGTTTGTAGAGACGGGATAACAATTTTCAAGGCACAGAGATCAATGAGTGAGAAGTGATTTAATTGATACTTTTTAGATTCTTTTTTGCCACATTGACATCATAACTTCCATTGATATATTCTAAATATATGTGGATAACTTTTGTAATTAAAGCTGATAAGTAACAAAAATATTCTATTTGATAATATATGGAAAAAAAGATCATTTCATTATGATTGTATGTTTAAATAATGCCTGGATAAAAACAGGCAGAAGAAATGAAAATGCATTATCAGCACTCTTTTTATAACAAAGGTTTTTCTTTTACAGAGAGCTCGACCGCCAAACAAGCGTCCTCCTGAATACTTGATCCTTGAGAGTCGAAAGAAAGATGATTACCTGAAGGAAATGGAGAACCAGAAATTGTACAACGAGTTGTGTGATCTGAAGAATGAGTGGGAAAGATGCACAGATAAGAAAATTGTTCTGAATAATGTTCGACGTGAAGTTGGTAAACGCTTGAAAGATCATGAATTCAGCATTGAGGAAAGGCGGGAGAGGTATGTTTTGATACTTCTTGCCATATGAAGAAAAAAAGTATAAGCTCTTGTTTATAATATCTGTGTTTGTTGTTTAGATTAATGAGAAATTGACTGGCCTAACTATTGATTAATGAGAAATTGACTGGCCTAACTTTCCCAATTTTTTCTTTGTTCCTCTATGTGTGTGTGTGTGTGTGTGTGTGTGTGTGTGTGTGTGTGTGTGTGTGTGTGTGTGTACTTGCATGCATTCTACTTTTCTTCTTTCAATTACATGAACAACATAAACTCACTGATGACTCCATCATGGTTAATGCACGCTGGGCATTTTCATGTTTCCAAAACCCACCGAATACTGAGACGGATCACAGGATCTTTAACGCGCATATTTGATGTTTGCATGCGTACACAGATTTGTATTTGTATACAAATGTGTGTACGCATGTAAACATCAAATATGCGCACATGAAGGGGGTTCAGGCACTAGCAGGTGTGCACATCTGTTGACTTGGGTGATTGGAAAAAAATCTCTACCCTTCTACCCACCAGGTGTGCCAAACCAGGGATCAAACTCAGGAAACTCAAGCAGAGTCCAGTGCTCTAACCATTCAGCCACTACACCCGTTGTGTGTGTTTGAGAAAATAATAATAATAATAATGTTTTATTTTTATACAGTGCTATAATACAAGCATAAGCAAGCTGTAAGCGCTTTATGATCCAGTACCTAAAGTGAAACAAGAAAGCATATAAAAAGTAGTAGAAACATAAAACAGATTCATTAATATTATATAAACACATTGCATAAAACTCACAAAGTAACATACTCTCAATACTACAACAGTTACTCACACTCACATAAACACACACACACACAGACACACACACATGATTAAACGGCCAAGATAAAAGCAATTTTCACTTAAAATACATACATGTAAAAAAGGAGCATAACTGTAATTTGCATGCCATAGATTTTGTAAATATTGTAAAATAAAGTTTTGGATAGAAAAGGTAAAAGGGGTAAAAACCGGGTCATTCTCCCTTTTGAACCACACCACCACCATCTGTCTACCCACCCCCATTCTCTCTACTCAACCATCATACACACATTGCCTTGGGCCTGGGACAACAGCACTATTTGAGTTATGACAAGTATTTTTTAAAGAGATAAGTTTTAAGATTTGCTTTAAAGGTAGATAGATGAGTTGTTTATCTGAGAGCAATAGGCAGAGAATTCCAAGAGAGAGACTGAGCATGCACCTGTTTGTATGCATAGACACATGTGCTTGTTTATTTGTGCAGATGCTTGCTGTTGATACATGTAGATATGTGTCCACCACAAATTCATTCATCAGCTATGTATTTTACCAAAATATCACTTTTGCGTGTCAGTTTTCATTTTAACCGTTTTATTTTACACCTGCAAAGCTAGAATATATATATTTAACATTTGAAAAGTTAGCTTTGTTCTAACAACATAGTTTACTCGATAATGATTATAATTTTTTTTATAAAATGTATAATCTTGCGTAATGAAACTTTAATGCACTTGATTTACACCAGTGCTTTGCATTAACAGCCACTAATGTGATGTTTTCAGGTTGCGTGAGTTGCTGGGGAGAGAGGAACAGGAGTACATGGCAGCCATGGAAGCTATGGAGGAGACCACGCTGGAACGCCAGGCCAAAATGAGAGAACGGGCAAAGTCTTTGAAAGAAAGGAGAGAGCATGAGAGACTTCAGTTTGTGCAAGACAAATACGACCAGCAGTTCAGGTAACTCAGAGCACATATATAGATCTGTTGCTTTTGTGTGTGTGTTTGTTTATGTTTGTATGTGTATGTGTGTGAGTGTATGTGTGTGTCAACATAATAGAATAGAATAGAATAGATTTTATTGTCATGAAACCTTAAGGTTTATAAGACACAAATGCAACGGTAAATGAATGAATGAATGAAAAGCACACAATTAATTAATCAATTAATGCAATAAATTGCGACAGCATTCATAAACAAATTTTCATAATCTTGTTTGTATATATTCATCATCTGTTAGCATCACCTGACCGGGAATATTTCCTGTGATATTCAACCATCACTCAAAATCGTGTGTGTGTGTGTGTGTGTGCGTGTGTGCACGCGCACGTGCGCACACACATGTGTGCATGTACTTGTGCATGTGTGTGTGCGTGTGTGTGTGTGTGTGTTAAATCAAGTTCCTGGTTTATCATTTCATCAGAAACTTGAGAAAGGCTAGCACCCAGACCGTCACTCAGTCATGTGTGTGTGTGTGTGTGTGTGTGTGTGTGTATCAAATCAAGTTCCTGGCTTATCATCTCATCCGAAAGGCTAGCCCCCAGACCACCACTCAAAGTCTAATGGAGGGGGGAATAAAACCCATGGTACATATATTGGATTTGAACCCATGGACTCTTGTTTCCCAGTCAGGCACATTACCACTAGGCCACCACTCCACGGAGTTATAGATAGGTACCAAGAGTGAACAGCACCAAACACTTGGTCTGCTGTTGAACTGCATGGAAATGGAAACTGTCACTGTGAAAACTGCGGAAAAAATCAAGAGAAACCTACTGCTATGGACATGGTACAGTTATCAAAAGGAGCAAGGTGGCAGGATGGATAGTATGCTTAAATGCCGATTAAGTGTCCATGAGGGTGTGAGTTCAAATCCTGATCTTGCCCTTTCTTCCACATTTGACTTGAAAAATCAAACTGAGCATCTAGTCATTGGGATGAAATGAGAAACCAAGGTCCCGTGTGCAGCATGCGCTTGGCACGTTGGAAAAGAACCCATGGCAACAATGGAGTTTCCCTCTTTCAAATTTCTGTTAACTCTCTCCATATGAACGGTGAAAGAGACGACGTTAACAGCGTTTCACCCCAATTACCATCATCAAAATATTGCAAGTGGAAGGCTCTTATACTGAAGAGGTGAATGTTGACAAAGAATACCACAATTCTGACGACGGAAGCTAAAGGTTGGGTCATTCAGACACCCACTGGACATCCGAGCGGTCTGTGTAGAGGAGAAGAGAGGACTGGCCGTGCTGAGTGAGTTAAAGAAATCCATTCTGATAGGTACACAAATGCATGCACTCAAGGCCTGACAAGCGCACCAGGGTTATGCTGCTGGTCAGGCATCTGCCTAGCAGATGTGTTGTAGTGTATATGGATTTTTCCGAACACAGCGATTCCTCCTTGAGAAACTGAAACTGAATCTATCAATGTTAGTTTAGACATTTTTGATATCAAGAAACAAGACAAAATACAGTGTTCAATAAAGAAAAAAAGAAGACTTGAGCAACTACAAGCCTGAGCTTGACGTATATCGTGCTCTTTCATGTGTTACAAATGATCAACAAACACAACGGCGAAAATACACACAGTACTAAACTATCAGGGTTGGTTTGTGCATTGCAGAGCACAGTGTGAAGAACTGAGGTCCACACTGTCCAAGAGGGAGCAGGACATAGTGTGTGCTGAGCGGATTGAGCAGCTGAGACTGAAGGAGATAGAGGCCAAGGAAAAGAAAGCTCATGACGACCTGTACGCACAGCTCTGGGAGAAGGACCGGCAAGAAAAGGTGGGTTGGGCTGGTTGGCTGTGTGTGTGTGTGTGTGTGTGTGTGTGTGTGTGTGTGTGTGTGTGTGCACCAGTGAATGTGTAACATTGGAGTAGTAAGAGCTGCAGTTAATGAGGTTAAAAGCAGTTGTTTTTGTGACCTGTTCAGATTGTTTTCAATTCATTTGCTTAACATTTAAGATTTTTAAGATATAGCCTTTTCAAAGAGGTAAAAACAGAGCTTTGAACTACATTGTGCAGAAATTACCATTGCAAAGATGTATTACCCCAGTATGTTAGAAATGTTGATTTTTCTTAAATATCTTAACAAGTCAGTGAGTTTGATGTGGCTTGTGTGCATGTGTGTCCATGTGTGCTTACATGCATGCATGTGTGTGTGCGTGCGTGTGTGTGTGTGTGTGTGTGTGTGTGTGTGTGTGTGTGTTGTGTTTACATTTGTATGGTACGTGTACATTTGTGCACATGTTCATACATTAAAGAACACCCATCAAGTATCAGTCATTGCTGTCAGAGTCAGCTACTTGAAACACAATGACCTGTTCACGTGACAGATGGCTCGGGAAGAGCGCGAGGCCCAGGCAGCTCATGAGCGTAACCGTGAGACGCTGGACGTGCTGCGGAAACAAATGGCGGCTCTGGAGACACAGAAGGAAGAAGAGAAGAGGCTGAAGGAGGAGGAACTGCAGCTGATGGTGAGTTTCCTGCATGCGTTTCTGTTAACCTTCTTTGTATCCATTCTGCTTGTGAACTTTGCTGGGGATTGTTCTGTGTTGTGACAAATTATGTATGGATGTTTCTTTTCATGTTCCCATTAATGCATTGTGCATATACATTGTATAAATATCATTGTTTGTAAAGGGCCCATATCTGTAGGGTTAGGTACTCATAATCATCATTACCTACTGAAGCGACTAGATACACACTTCACACACATATTCACTCTGTCAGCAGAGAGATAGATACCATTATATCGCACTCTATCATAATCATGATGACCTACTGAAGCGACCAGATACACACTTCACACACATATCTGCCCTGTCGGCAGAGAGATAGATATCATCATATCGCACACTATCATAATCATTATTACCTACTGAAGCAACCCGACACACATTTCACACACATACGAGGGTCATTCAAAAAATAAGGTGAATTTTTCGGAAAAGGACTTCTAATACAGATAGAAGCTTACTCTTTTTTTTTTCTTTCAGCGTAGTCTCCCAGCACTGTCACACACTTTTCCCATCTGTGCACAAGCTTCCGTATTCCCTCAGCGTAAAAATCTTTGGACTGATGTCTCAGCCAGTCGCTCAACACTTTTGACTTCATCGTCACTTTCAAACTTCGTGCCTCTCGTGAACGCTTTCAAGGGACCAAACAGGTGAAAGTCTGAAGGGGCAAGGTCTGGGCTGTAAGGGGGATGAGGGAGCAGTTCCCAGCCCAGCTCGTTGATGGTCTGCACCGTTCGGGCTGCTGTGTGAGGCCTTGCGTTGTCATGATGCAAGATGACTCCTTCTGACTGATGACCCCTGCGTTTGTTCTTTATGTCTTTCTTGACCTGCCTCAGCAGTTCACAGTAGTTGGCACTGTTCACAGTGCTTCCTTTCTCAAGGAATGAAATGGTGATTGGGCCTTGCATATCCCAAAAAACGCTGAGCATCACCTTCCTCGTGGACTGCTGGGACTTGAACTTCTTCTTCACTGGAGAGCCTACGTCCTTCTTTAAACAATTTAGCCCACTTGTAGACATTTTTTCGGCTGAAACATGTGGCACCATACACAGTTGACATTCTCCTATGAATTTCAACTGGTTTGCACCCTTCAGCAACCAAAAACTTGATAACTGACCGCTGTTCAATCCTGGAGCATGCTTCTTGGTCGGCCATCTTTGTTAATCGCCAAAACTCTCAAAGTTTTTTTTAATCTGCAAAACAAATTAAATCCATGTGAAAAAGAAGTAAAACAAAAAAAGAAAAAGAAAAAAAAAGTAAGCTTCTATCTGTATTAGAAGTCCTTATACCGAAAAATTCACCTTATTTATTGAATGACCCTCGTATTCACCCTGTCGGCAGAGAGATTCCATTTGTCTGAATATCGCACACTATCATAATCATCATTACCTACTGAAACAACCCCAGACCCACTTCACACACATATCCAACATGTTGGCAGAGAGATAGATACCATTATATCGCACACTATCATAATCATCATTACCTATTGAAACTACCAGAGACACACTTCACATATGTGATGGGGTGGTAAGGTGGTGTTAGAGAAGGTGAAGACAGGTAGAAGGTGTTAGCAGAAGAGAGCTGCAGCCAGGCAAGGTAGACTCGGGAAGGCAGTGCGCTGGTTTTCTTCTTTTCTTCTTTCATTCTTCCAGGCCAGAAGAGTTCTCTGTTTGTCTGGCACTCGCTCACTCCTTATATTCTGTTCCGCCGAACCGCAAAGCCAGCGCCGCGAAGCGACTCACGAAACCGGCCCTCCGCGAGCCTTGAGGGGCCAAGCTTGTGTTTGTTTGACCAAATTTAGCGGCTTCTGACTTTCGGCTCGGGGAACTAACATAGACATATTATATATCACACAAAACTACAAGAGACGAGCATTTTCTTAAGCTAAACCATTTTCTACAAAAATAATGTAGTTAAAAACTGTAAACAAAAAGAGTCACTGAATGAACGAGCTTTTAACGAGTTAATGTATCATTTTTGTACATTACAACAATTAATACGTCGCGATATGTAATATAATTGCAACAATTAAGTAACTGAACATCCTAAATTTCCAACTATATAAAAATCATCTATAGAATCTGCTTCTAGAGTAAAGATTTTTTTATGTAAAAATTCAAGAGAAAACTCAGCGGACAGCTCCCGTGTCGGCACCGCTTGGCGGTGCTTTTGGCACTTGTGATCGACAATGAAATAGGCCTACTTCGTTTAAACCAACTACAACACAACTATACATGTATGATACGAATCAGACTGATAACAGAAATGCAAACATCTGCAAGACACGCTATAAAAATGTCTAGGTATTGTAAAAACGTATTTTGCTCAAATCGGCACTGACGAATTCCAATGGCTTGAAGAAGAGATAGTTTTGTGGGGCCGAAATACTGTCAGACATTTCGTACTATCGCATGCCTGTAACTTAGGTGTACATGGAAAGCGATACACGAGAAGAAAGCTTAATCATTTACATTTTAATGCACAATCTAAATTCCACGGCAACTATATCGATTTATAGAAAACGAGGTATTTTATATGTTTCAACTGAGTGGATTTCGAAGATCGCGCCAAAACTCATTCACATAAATAGTAGTTTAAAAAAAGTTATAGGCTTTCTGGTCAAATGATATCATTACATTTGAGAAGTATGATCGTTCTGAAGTCCCATAACATAAAACTATAATCTCATCTATAAGGAAGTGTTTATAAAGTTTAACAAATTGAGGAAAATCATCATACGGTTCCCTGTAAAGGGAGATAACTTGTGACCGATTTACAACTTCCTTAGTAACCTTCGGCGAGTCACAAAAGTCGTCTGCTAAGCTGGCCCAACGAAGATTGTAGCCAACCCGGCTACACATACATATCCGCCCTGTCGGCAGAGAGATAGATACCATTATATCGCACACTATCATAATCATCATCACCTACTGAAGCAACCAGCCACACATGTCACACACATATCCGCCATGTCGAGAGATAGATACCATTATATCGCACACTATCATAATCATCATTACCTACTGAAGCAACCAGCCACACATGTCACACACATATCCGCCATGTCGGCACAGAGAGAGAGATACCATTATATCACACACTATCATAATCATCATTACCTACTAAAGCGACCAGAGACACACTTCACACACATATCCACCCTGTCGGCAGAGAGAGCAAGTGGCGCTGAGGAAGATGGAGGAGGCGGCAGCTGCAGAGGAGAAGCGACGACGGCAGCAGGAGAACCGTGACATGCTGGACCTGTCGCTGAAGATGAAGATGAAGAAGAAGGCCAAGGAGGAACAGGAGCAGCTGGCCTTCGACCTCAAGATGCTGGAACAGCTGCTTGAGGAGTCCAGGAACGAGGCCAAGGAGCAGCTGCAGCGCAAGGTGGGTTCAAGGGTTTTTGCTGGTGAGTGCTGGCTTTGGTGGTGAAGGTGACGGGTGCAATAGCCAAGTGGTTAAAGTGTTAGACTTGCATTCTGAGGGTCCCGGGTTTGAATCTCGGTAACGGTGCCTGGTGGGAATAGTGTGATGCATGCTGGATATGTTCTTCTTTTCATACCTTCCAAATGCTGACATTATTATTATGATGATGATGATAATTATAATTGTTATCATTATTATTAGTAGTAGTAGTAATAGTAGTAGTAGATAGTAGTAGTAATAGTAGCAGTAGATATAAGTAGAAGTAATACTAGTAGCCAACGGCCATACCACGTTGAAAACGACGCCGGTTCTCGTCCGATCACCGAAGTTAAGCAATGTCGGGCCCGGTTAGTACTTGGATGGGTGACTGCCTGGGAACACCAGGTGCTGTTGGCATTACATGTACTTTGAGCCCAACACTCGGCTTATATCACAGATTGACATAAGTTTACATTTGGGCCAACAGCAAAGTGAGAACTGTATTATCAATGGTTTCTTCAGTCAATGGGAAACCATTTACAGCTTAGTCTCTTGTGCAGGACTATGACTCTCAAACTAGGAGGCAAAATTGCACTGGCTCTTAGTGCTGCAGCCTTGTGGGTTAGTTGTCCTTTGGGAACCATCCCAATGCTGACTGTCCTAAAACCCTCTTGGCTGAGAGAGTGGGGATGTACTTGGGCAAGACACTCTCCACTATAATCAAATTCTAGCCCAGATAGTCAGAACAGCAGTTGCTCCTCTGCTGTTCTGATGGTCATAGTCGGACACGACTGACTATCATATATAATACTAGTAGTACTGTTAATATCATTATCATTCTTCTGCTTCTTTTACACTCAGGGCCTGACTCAAGTGCGTTGGGTTATGATGCTGGTCAGGCATCTGCCTAGCAGATGTGGTGTACCGTACAATAATTATGGATTTTGTCTGAATGCAGAGAGACTGAAACTGAAACTGTATTGCGCATGTGCACATCACACCCACACTAACCCTGCGTCACCAACCTTCACAGATCGAACTGCGGGAGGAAGACCGCCGCTACAGGGACTACCTGGCGCGCATGGTTCAGGAGGAGAAGCAGAAGGAGCGAGAGCTGGAGCGTCTCATCCAACAGGAGGTGGAGGCCGCCTGGCAGAAGCGCATCGCCCAGTGGAAGACGGAGCGCCTCATGCGGCGCAAACTGCTGGAGGAGGTCATGGTTGCCCGCAGCCAGCAGATCCAAGAGAGACGTGAGTTTGGTGGAGGGGTGGTTGTTGTTTTTTGTGTGTGTTGTGTGTTGGGTTTGTTGGTTGTTGTTGTTGTTGTAGGTGGTGGTGGTGGTGGTCGTCATCAAGGTTTGCAGCCAACAGATCTAAAAAGGTGTGAGTTTGTAGAGGGTGTTTTTTTTTGCATGTTGTGTGTCGTGTTTGTTGGTTGTTGTATTTGTTATTGGTGGTGGTGGTCGTGGTCATGGTTTGCAGCCAGCAGATCTAAGAAAAATGTGAGTTTGTGGAGGGTGTTTTTTGTGTTGTGTGTTGTGTTTGTTGTTTGTTGGTTGTTGTTGTTGGTGGTGGTGGTGGTGGTGGTTGTGGTGTTCGTGGTTTGCAGCCAGCAGATGTGTGTGTGTGTGTGTGTGTGTGTGTGTGTGTGTGTGTGTGTGTGTGTGTAGATGGTGGGGCCTGTGTATGTACGTTTATTGGTTGAGGGTTAGTCCTGTGAGACTGCAGAATGTTGCATGTGTGCTGTGTATCATTATGTGTGTGTGTGTGTGTGTGTGTGTGTGTGTGTGTGCTGTGTATCATTATGTGTGTGTGTGTGTGTGTGTGTGTGTGTGTGTGTGCACTCAGGCATATGCTCCTCTTTGTGTGTATGTGTATGTGTTTTGCTGTTTTTCTTCTGTTTCTTTCTCCTTAACATAAACAATAAAAGAAACCTTCTGTTCTACACACAATATGAAAACGAATTGTTGTATTTAGTCATAAAACAGATGGTCAGGATTGGAAGGTGAAAGTACTTATGTCAGATCAAAGCATTTTTTTTTCTTTCATTCTTTTTTGTCCTGTTTCCTGTGATATCTGGAGAGAGAGAGAGAGAGAGAGAGAGAGAGAGAGATGTATTATGTGTGTGTGAACATGTCTAAATGCATATGAATATCAAAAGTGTCGTTCTGCTTTTCTTTTCTAGTTTAACCATGCAATAATGGCATTCATGTAACTGAAAACAGTCTGAAAAAACACCAAAAATCAAAACACTTACTGGACTTTCATGGAAAGAGAAGGAATTGGGATCCATGAAAGCATCAAGAAAGATCTGGCATCCATGAAAGCATTGGGAAAGAAATGGCATTCATGAAAGCATTGGGAAAGAACTGGCATTCATGAAAGCATTGGGCATTCATGAAAGCATTGGGAAAGAACTGGCATTCATGAAAGCATTGGGAAAGAACTGGCATCCATGAAAGCATTGGGAAAGAATGGGCATTCATGAAAACATTGGGAAAGTAATGGCATTCATGAAAGCACTGGGCATTCATTAAAGCATTTGGAAAGAATTGGCATTCACGAAAGCAATGGGAAAGAAATGGCATTCATGAAAGCATTGGGCATTCATGAAAGCATTGGGAAAGAATTGGCATTCATGAAAGCATTGGGAAAGAAATGGGAATCATGAAAGCTTTGGGCAATCATGAAAGCATTGGGAAATAATTGGCATTCATGAAAGCATTGGAAAAGAACTGGCGTCCATGAAGGCATTATAATTTCATTGCAACTCGCATTACAGTGGCTGAGAACAACCGCCGCAAGGCCGAAAACGAGAAGGAGCGTGTGGCACTGCTGCGATCCATCGAGGAGAACCGTCAGTATGAGATGGAGCAGGCGGCGAAACGCATGGCCGAGAACGCCCGCTACCAGAGCGACCTCCAGGACCAGATCCATTACAACAGCCAGATGCGTGACGAGCGCCGCCGCAACGAGGAGTTTGAGTTCCTGATGGGCATGCAGGCGGAGAAGGAGTACCAGGAGAAGCTGAAGAGCGCTCTGGACAATCCCACCTTCGATCGGCTCCACCCCATGCGCCGGGCCATGTTCAACTAGAGGGGCAGTGTCAGGGCCTGGGTCAGGACTGTTTGTGTCTTGCTGTTGGGTGTCCGTCTGTGATATGTGTGGTTTTTTTGAATACTTATTATTTGTCACCGGCTATGACATTTTTTTTTTGTTGTTTTTTTAATACGTATTATTTGTCATCTGTTATGACATGTTTTTTTGTTGTTGTTTTTTGACTGGCCCAAGAAACCAGCAGAGAAACAGGCTGGTGAACTGTTTGTATACATTCTTATTAAAAAAAAAAAGCATTGCCCTAAGAAAACTCCGGGGAAGGGAAAATTGTTAGCTGTTGACATTGTTGAATAAAATCAGGGAAAGTGTTAAATATTTGATGAGTTAATTTTCAGCTGTGTTTGAACTTCATTGGAAATTTTAAGTTTGCTTTTCTTGATTGAGTCAAACGTTCTGTTATCTTCTGTTATGTTTTATAAGAATCAAGTAAAATTTTGATTAAATTGTTCATAGGGAAACAGCAGTAGTTTGGTGTGTGCTTCATGCTCGTCAGTTAAGATTATGTTGAATGTACATACTGAAGTATTTTTGGAAAAAAAACACAACAAACTTGTAGCATTGTTACATATTGATATCTTTCTTTTCGATAACCAAATCAAGTTAATTGTAGCCACTGTTTATTATTTCTGGTGCAGATTTGATGTGGGGTTTACACAGCACCAGTGTTGTTGTTTTTTTGTTTGTTTTTTTAATCTAACATTTCATTGCTGTTTTGGTCTTTCTTTTACAACTGTATTTAGATGTGTGGGATTTGTTCTGTTCTGTTTGTGAAATGAATTTCTATAAAGAAATTGCTATTTTTTTGGGGAGGTGTGGGGAGTGTTTATAAGGGGTAATGGTTTTGGGGGTGGGATTAGGGGGGTGGGATTTGGGGGGGGGGGATTAAGGAGCCAGGAGTGGGAATGGAGACAGAGGGAGATTGGAATGATTGTTAGCCTGTTTCTAAAATAGATTAAAATAATTAGACAAGTGAATAAGTATTGTAGGTTACCAATGTATCCATCCAGTAAGCTAAGCTGAAAACAAATTTTTATATTGTTTGTTATGTTTGTTTAGGAATGCACAGGGCATGAAAAGATAATGTGAATGTAAAATGTCATGTTGCTCGGTCAGTTGGGGATGGGATTCTGTTTTTAAACATTTTGCTCACACGAACAGCAATATGTCATTTGTTTTCACATACAAAATATTATAGTATGTATATATACATACTAGTATGTATATTTCTGGTATGTATATACAATTTGATTGTAAATAAAAACCGCACACATATGTGTGTACTATTTTATTTCATTGTGGCTGATCTCTCTAACATTCCTGTCTCTCTTGTTCTGGGAGAAAGCTGGACTTGTTTTATTAAGTTACCCACCAGGATTTCTCTGCCATTAGCACAATCTGCTTACTTTTCATAATTATTATTAGCAATATTTTGATAGTACAGTTTATCATAAATTTCACTGTGCATTTGCAACACTGAAAAGTTGACATTCATATAAGTCTCTTTGTAGTTGAATACTGACTGATCTCTCTCTCTCTCTCTCTCTCTCTCTCTCCTCTCTCTCTCTCTTTCTCTCTCTCTCTCTGTTGCAAAATAGGTGATGTAAAATGTATGCATGTGAAAACCGTACTGTCAGAATGTAGGGAAGTATAGTCACAGGTCAATACATTATTTGTTCAGTGCAGTTCAGATTGGATTAGAGGCTGTCAGCAGCAACAGGACGAGTCTGCACAACCCCTCCTAGCAACCCCACGTTGCTTGGCATGAAGAACGTTCCTAAGACCACGTTGATTCTACAAACTTAGGAACATTCATCATTGACACTAAGCAAACTTATTGCTGCAAAGATCGTTTATTCAACCCAGCCTTTGCCACATCAGGGCTTTCAGCAAGTCCTGTAACAAATCACTAAAGCAACACCATACCGGATAAGAAAAGATGCACGTTTAATCTGAAAATAACTAACAAAGAGAAAATGGGACTAAATTAGTCATTTGGCAACAACTAAGTCTGAACTAAATCCTCCCCTTGCACACACACACACACACACACAGACACACACACGTGCGCGCAAGTTCTAAAAGTTCATGCATGCACACACACATTATGGTTTTCAAGAATGACACTGACCAGTCAGAAATGGTCATACAGAATGACAACTGGCCAATCAGAGATGGTTATACAGGATGACAACTGGCCAATCAGAGATGGTTATACAGAATGACAACTGGCCAATCAGAGATGGTTATACAGGATGACAACTGGCCAATCAGAGATGATTATACAGGAATGACAACTGGCCAATCAGAGATGGTTATACAGGATGACAACTGGCCAATCAGAAATGGTCATACAGAATGACAACTGGCCAATCAGAGATGGTTATACAGGATGACAACTGGCCAATCAGAAATGGTCATACAGAATGACAACTGGCCAATCAGGTATAGTCATGCAGAATGACAACTAGCCCATCAGACAAAGTCGTACAGAATTGCGCTTGTCATTCAGATATACGGAATGACAGCTGGCTAATTATGTACAGTCATACAGTGATACAAAATGACAACTGGTATTGTCATACAGAATGACAAATGGCCTATAGGACATAATCATACAGAATGACAACGGGCCAATCAGAAATTAATGGTCATGCAGGAGGTTAAAAAAAAGTTGAAGGTTCCATAGTTCTTTACAGCCATTGGGACAATAAATTCACACCCACTCTGTCTTGGGCTCGGTATAGGAAGATGGGGCCTGGTCCTCTCCTGCCGTTCCAGCCTTCCCCGGACCCATTTACACCTGGGTGGAGTGAGGAAAATCTGAGTAAAGTGCCTTTCCCAAGGACACAACACCAGGCCAAAACTGTATCTCGAATACTGGTAACTGGCAAACGCTAGATACTAAGTCCAACGCCTAACCGATTCCGCCACGGCGCTGTCCCATACGAAATGAAGCAACTGGCCGGTCAGGCTTGACCAGTCAGACACAGGCATTCATCCAGAGTGACAGTCAGACGATCATGGTTATACACGAACGTCAGTCATTCATAATGACAACTAGCCAGTTAGACATGGAGTGATGGCCTGGAGGTAACGCGTCCGCCTAGGAAGCGAGAGAACCTGAGCGCGCTGGTTCGAATCACGGCTCAGCCGCCGATATCTTCTCCCCCTCTACTAGACCTTGAGTGGTGGTCTGGGCGCTAGTCATTCGGATGAGACGATAAACCGAGGTCCCGTGTGCAGCATGCTCTTAGTACACGTAAAAGAACCCACGGCAACAAAAGGGTTGTTCCTGGCAAAATTATGAAGAAACATCAACTTCGATAGGAAAAAAAATAAAACTGCAAGCAGGAAAAAATACAAAAAAATGGGTGGCGCTGTAGTATAGCGACGCGCTCTCCCTGGGGAGAGCAGCCCGATTTTCACACAGAGAAATCTGTTGTGATAAAAAGAAATACAAATACAAATACAAAAATAATGACAACCAGCAAGTTAGACATGGCCATACAGAACGGTAACTGCATGATGGCCAAGTGCATTGGACTTCTATTAGAGAATAAAGATATTTCATTTGTCTTGATAAGTCTCACAAATAAACATGTTGTAAATCTTATGCTGAGCAAAAGTTATTGCAAAATCGGTACAGTCTCTTGAGATATCACAATTACGTTTGTAGATTGTGGATATAGTATTATAATTTGCAACTTGAAGAGCATGACCGGAACTATCACCAAACATCAGCAAAACGCTGTGCGGTAACAAATTGTGAATTCTGTCGGGAAAATGAATATTATGAATTAAAACACACACACACACACACACACACACACACACACACACACACACACACACACACGAAAACAACTAACTTAAGCCAATGACCTGCAAGCAAAATAAAGGCGTGGTTTAGCTATATACAGCGGATAATCTTGGACTTTAATGAATAATTAAGTAAATGCTCCAGTTTGCTCCACTAATTCTAATTATTAACTGAGTTTCGGGGAATTTGGATGACATGTGTGTGAGAAGGAGCAAACGCTTGCTCTCACATTACCCATCAATGAACTTTAAAGCAAATAATTAGTTGGAAAAAACTGCTAATCAGCGTGTCACAATTTAATCTTTTACATTGTATTATTCAAAGTTGAAACGGGAACAAAACACACAGAGAAGACATCAGCTCGATCCATTTCAAAACCAATGGTGCCGTTCACGTAAAGATCACAACCGAATGGCTGCATGCCCTTGGTTGACATTATTCAACAGATAATGACCAACTGTTCAGGTGCATCATAAACACAAATTTATAAGGTAATAGGCTCAGCAGGCTTGACGCCTGACGGCTGTCAGTTTGACGTCAGGTTCCTTCCTGTTGTGGCTTTTCCACGCCCGGATTTCCTCGATGGTGTCTGGCAACTTCCTGTGACGTGTTTCCGGCAGAAGCCAGATGGAGACACTGGCAAGGATGCACAGACATCCCACCATCACTCCTGGGGCCCAGGGGGTCTCTTCAGCCTGATCACACACAGACACACACACAGACACACACACACACACACACACACACACACACACACACACACACACACACACACACGCGAGGATCTCTTATCAAACATATGTTGCACACCAGCCCGGACCCCTAGTAAAGAGATGATGACGATTTTTATAATGACAACGATGTTTCTATATCGCTATAGTTCTATGACTATAGTTTGCTCGAGTGATTATTAGGCATACGCCATGTATGCACCTGTATGAACTCACACCATCCAGTAATTATCCGCACCCATGCAATGACCCAAATCAAACGATTGTTTGCTTGATCAAATGAACAAACCAGTCGATATGAGCTGATAGGAATTCGTAGATGAATGTTCATAACAATAAGGTAGAGATGCTGAGTACGATGGCAGATATTAGACTGAGACAATACACCCATGCGTATTGTTCCGAAATTGCTCTCCAAACTTAATAAAAAATTATATATTGCTTACAGAAATGTATCATGGTATACGTACACGTTTCCCCAAGTATAAGCAGTTTCTAAACGGTAATGAATAAGTTATTGAAGAATGAAAACTAAAACGTATTTAATCGAAAATGACATCAGTCTAAAAAGACTTCTTGGCCCAAAATCGTTTTCTTTCATTGCTGTTCACATTATCAATTGATTCATCTCCTGTCATAGGGCTATCAAGACACATCACTTACCCACACCAGCAAGAAAGGGGCTGCCATATCGGTCATCCTTATTACGCCCGCCAATACTCCTATTCCAATGGCCCTGGAACAGTTTTGTGTATGTTTCAAATGATAAGTAGCTGTATAGTGGAGTGATGGCCTAGAGGTAACGCGTCTGCCTAGGAAGCGAGAGAGAATCTGAGCGCGCTGGTTCGAATCACGGCTCAGCCGCCGATATTTTCTCCCCCTCCACTTGACCTTGAGTGGTGGTCTGGACGCTAGTCATTCGGATGAGACGATAAACCGAGGTCCCGTGTGCAGCATGCACTTAGCGCACGTAAAAGAACCCACGGCAACAAAAGGGTTGTTCCTGGCAAAATTCTGTAGAAAAATCCACTTCGATAGGAAAAACAAATAAAACTGCACGCAGGAAAAAAAAAAAAAAAAAAAAAGAAAAAAAAAAGGGGTGGCGCTGTAGTGTAGCGACGCGCTCTCCCTGGGGAGAGCAGCCCGAATTTCACACAGAGAAATCTGTTGTGATAAAAAGAAATACAAATACAAATACTTATACCATTGACGGAAAATGCATGCCTGTATTGTTATAAATTCATGACAAGCTGATAGAAAAAAAATCGTTTATGTTTGTTAGAATATTAAGTGCTTATAGTTATACTGTTAAAAGACAACGACAACCGAACTGGTGAGTTTTTCTATTCTGATATCGTTCACAGAAAAAAAGGCCTCTGTGTGCCATCCGTGCATATTTGTATCAGTCACTGATACGGCGTGGTATTTTCATTTCAGGTCTTTTGCGTTCGTTTATTTATTTATAGTCTGTTCATCTAAGATGATGATATTAGACTGAGGTCTTTTGCTTACCGTTGAGAAGTTCAAGTTTTTGAGGACGCGTGTTAAATTTTCAATAGAATAGTTTCGTATAAGTTCAAGTTTTGGAGGACGCGTGCTAAATTTTCAATAGAATAGTTTCGTATATGTTCAAGTTTTTGAGGACGCGTGTTAAATTTTCAATAGAATAGTTTCGTATATGTTCAAGTATTGAGGAAGCGTGTTAAATTTTCAATAGAGTAGTTTCGTATATGTTCAAGTTTTGGAGGACGCGTGTTAAATTTTCAATAGAATAGTTTCGTATATGTTCAAGTTTTTGAGGACACGTGTTGAATTTTCAATAGAATAGTTTCGTATATGTTCAAGTATTGAGGAAGCGTGTTAAATTTTCAATAGAATAGTTTCGTATATGTTCAAGTATTGAGGAAGCGTGTTAAATTTTCAATAGAGTAGTTTCGTATATGTTCAAGTTTTGGAGGACGCGTGTTAAATTTTCAGTAGAATAGTTTCGTTTTTATTACGTTCATTCTGAGAAATTGCTTTTTCATGTGTGGCTTCGGGTCGGGTACCAGTAGAGAGTCTGTCATGGCAATCATGATGTGCGACTTTTCAACCATTCACACAGTCTATAAGGAAGGCACATCTGTGGTCGCCGGTTACAATTATTAAATTGCTTCGAGTCATGAATGAAATAACAAAAAACAAAACAAAAAAAAACAAATAAAACAAAACAAAACAAAAAAACACAAACAAACAAACAAACCAAACCCCCCCCCCTCTTAAACAAAAAAAAACAAAACAAAAAAACAAACCATCTCTGACAAAAATTTGCTGCAATCTCAAAACGAAATATGAAGCAAACTCCGCGCGTGGAATGATGGCCTAGAGGTAACGCGTCCGCCTAGGAAGAGAGAGAATCTGAGCGCACTGGTTCGAATCACGGCTCAGTCGCCGGTATTTTCTTCCCCTCCACTAGACCTTGAGTGGTGGTCTGGACGCTAGTCATTCGGATGAGACGATAAACCGAGGTCCCGTGTGCAGCATGCACTTAGCGCACGTAAACAACCCACGGCAACAAAAGGGTTGTCCCTGGCAAAATTCTGTAGAAAAATCCACTTCGATAGAAAAAAATTAAAAAAATAAAAAACTGCACGCAGGAAAAAAAAAAAAAGAAGAAAAAAAAGGGTGGCGCTCTCAGTGTAGCAACGCGCTCTCCCTGGGGAGAGGAGCCCCGAATTTCACATAGAGAAATCTGGTGTGACAAAAAAAAATGCAAATACAAATACAAACTGTAGTTAACAAACATACAAACCTCATGGAAGTGGGGAAGACCTCCATGTCGTAGGTAAAGAGCAGACAGTAGGAACCCAGCAAGGCGAACATGCCCACGTATTGTGCCACAGTGCCCAGGATCAATGTCACTCCCTGTCCTCCACCTACACGGTTGAAGCACACCTACACGGTTGAAGCACACCTACACGGTTGCATGCAAATGTATACGCGGACACGTGCTTGTGCACGCGGCACACATATATACACGCACACAAACACCCACACACACACACGCGCACGCACGTACACACACACACAAGCGCGTGCGCGCGCGCGCAAACACCCACACACACGTACGTACACACATGTATACACCACACACACACACACACATACATACATAGATACATGCGCACGTACACACACACTCACACACACGCACACACACACACACACACACACACTCACACACACACACACACACACACACACACACACACACACACACACACACACACACACACACAGAGGCACGCACAACACCCATTACCGAGCACCAATAATGCGTATATCATGCATATTTACCACAGGAAGCAGTTGTGCGCAAGTACAGAGACATGAAACTGAACATAATTATACCTGTATCTAAAACAGTGAATAAGAATATCCCCAGCATCCCCAGATACCCGAGAATGTAATAGCAAGTGACCAGAACTATCGAGATCCACGCCAAAATAATGCTCTTCTAATTCTGTCCTTTCATTTGAGTTTCGATATATTTCTTAAGGCTCATCCACAGACCAGATCGCCTTAATATAAGCCAATATCTTTACAGACAATAGTACACATACGGTAAGTATGGAATTCCTTGTTTATTTCACTCCTCTCCGTGAACACTAAACCAAAACATTTAGACTGAAACAAATACATTTATGTCCTCAAAAAAAAAAAAAAAAAAAAAAAAAAAAAGAGAAGAGGAAGAAAAGAACAAATTTCTGTATATTTGCGTCAAATAATAATAATAATGTACATTTATACAGCGCCCTTTCTCACTAAGAGCGCAGGGCGCTTTACACAAAAAAAATTACAAGTAACATAAAACATTCATGACCACTCTTTCTCAAAAAGCCATCTGCCCAACTCACACTCTCCCTTTCCCACTCCACATACATCCAAAGTGAGCTGACATGGGTGGTGTTGGAGAAAAGGAAGCTGAGAGTACTTATAGACAGATTAAAAAAAAGAGATGAGTCTGCGAAAAGCAGAAATAGAATCAGATGCACGGATATATTTTTTTCTTCTGCGTTCACTCGTATGCACACGAGTGGGCTTTTACGTGTATGACCGTTTTTACCCGGCCATGTAGGCAGCCATACTCCGTTTTCGGGGGTGTGCATGCTGTGTATGTTCTTGTTTCCATAACCCACCGAACGCTGACATGGATTACAGGATCTTTAACGTGCGTATTTGATCTTCTGCTAGCATATACACATGAAGGGGGTTCAGGCACTAGCAGGTCTGCACATATGTTGACCTGGGAGATCGTAAAAATCTCCACCCTTTACCCACCAGGCGCCGTCACCGTGATTCGAACCCGGGACCCTCAGATTGAAAGTCCAACGCTTTAACCACTCGGCTATTGAGTCCGTCAGATGCACGGATATGATAAAGAAGGCTGTTCCAGATGTGAGGAGCAGCAAAGAAGAAAGAACTCAAAACTCAAAGACTATAACACGATGCGACTATAACAACAAACGCTTTCTCAAAAAAGCCCAACAAAAAGCGCTGACCCCGGTAGATCATGACATCCTGTCACGGAGAAAGGAGACCCCCCCCCCCCTCCTTTCTTCCCTTCTTCATCATCTCCTTTCTCAACTTATGATGTGTCTGCCTCCTGTTCCAATCGATGCAGTATTTAACTGCAATTTGCTTGATACATTATTATTAATCAAGGACCAACAACGGGACTTGGGAGCTGCGGCAGATCAATTGTGTTGTTTTTTTTTTCCACTCACCTAGCGCTATCAGTGCAACAGAGATTATCAGAGAGCACCCTGCAACCATGCCGTACATGAACGCCAGAGGTCTGCGATTGAACCTGAAAAAAAAAATACAGAAAAGAAAAAGAAAAAAGAAAAAGAAAAAAAGAAGAAAAAGAAAGAAAAGAAGAAGAAAAAAGAGGTGAACAAGAGTCGGTTTTACTAAGGTAATAATTTCACAGTCTTTTATTTCACCTCTCTCTGCATGTTTGGTGCATATTTGTTATGCATATGTGTGTGGTTGTATACAACAACAACAACAACAAAAACAACAAACAAGCAAAAAAACCCAACCCCATCAACAATACGAAAAGCACTAATGCCACCCGTTAAACACACGCCACATTGATCTCATTTCAGCAAGGTTCAGCACACAAGGGGTTAATCAATATACCCAATCTCGCTGTGACCGACCTGGGCATCAAGAAGAGCGCCGTCAGATTCGCCGGAACCTCCAGAGCAGCCAGGAGACCAAAGTTGAGGAACCTGTTCCCAGACAGCTTGGCAGACCCCAGCATCACCGCGTAATAGAACAAATTGTCGCTCATCCTTGGGACATGATTATCATAGTTATGTGTTCAAACGGACACTCGTTAGAAGTTCACTCACCTAAGACACTGGCGAATTATTTTGAGATCGTATCTGATAGATGTAAGAATCTTCAATGCAACAGAAAACTGCAATGCTTAATTTTTTTTTAGAGCTGATAACATATGATGCTAAATTAAACAAGGTTTTCGAGTTTATGCTTGCATATTACACTTAAACACACATACGTGTGTGTGTGTGTGTGTGTGTGTGTGTGTGTGTGTGTGTGTGTGTGTGTGTGTGTGTGTGAAATTGGTTGTTCTGGTTCACTGTTTGGGTTTGATTGTACGTTGTTCGCGTGGGATGGTTTTGGAGATCTTTACCTGTGGTTGTGATTTTTGTATAAAATGTTTTTCTTTCTGTTGCATTTTACTTGTGTGATGTACCTTGAGCAGTGTTGTTTTAATGAGAGGCGCAATAGAAATAAACTATGATGATGATAATGATACTATGATATGAATGATAATAATAATAATAATAATAATTATTATTATTATTATTATTACTTATCTTCTTCTTCATACTATTATTGGCTATCTTTCTGAGCTATCTAAATTATCGTAACTGGTCTTAGAAATGCTTAACATTATGTTCTTAAATCTGAGATTTTTACAAAGTTAACATTTTCTTTGGAAATATAGTACTCTGACAGAGACAGACAGAGAGAGAGAGGGATAGACAGGCAGTCAGACAGACGGACAGACAGACAGACAGACACACACACACACACACACACACACACACACACACACACACACACACACACACACACACACACACACACACACACACACACACACACACGAGATTTACCGAACAAGTATGCAGACCAGAAGTGGCACGAGGACCACCCGGTACCGGAACAGATCCAGCATGGTGTATTTGTGGCTGACAACAACAGCAGCATCCCTTCCTTCATCACACACATCCTCACCACCAGTACCTCCTTCACTCGTGTCGTCACCAGTGACCGCTGTTGCACGTGGCGTATTTTCTCCATTCTTTTTCGTGGGTGTCGTTCCATCCTGCGCCTTCTGGACCTGTTCGTAGAACACCTTCTTGACTTTCCCAAAGTCTTTGCCATTCATCCGACAGGCTTTCTTCAGGATTCTCTCTGCTTCTTCCATGTCTCCCGTAGCCACCAGCCAGCGGAGGGATTCGTCCAAGAAACTGTTGAGTGAAAACAAGTGAGATATATTTCGACTTTTAAAATTTATATTGGAGGAGGAAACGTATATTTTTAAAGTTTAATCGTTCACGGAAAAAAGTCTTTATTTGTATTTGTATTTGCATTTGTATTTATATTTCTTTTTATCACAACAGATTTCTCTGTGTGAAATTCGGACTGCTGTCCACAGGGAGAGCGCGTTGCTACACTACAGCGCCACCCATTTTTTTGCTTTTTTTTCCTGCGTGCAGTTTTATTTGCTTTTCCTATCGAAGTGGATTTTTCTACAGAATTTTGCCAGGAACAACCCTTACCTCTAGGTCATCACTCCACATGGCCATCGCTCCACAAGGGAGGGCTTATACACACTTACAAATTAGAAAAAAACCAACTAGTTACTTATATGCTATGTTTACACATAGTACCGTGACATATCAAATTCGGTTGAAACATAACATAACGGCAAGCTCTCACACTTCCCACACAAGCCCGTCAACACGGACTTTAAAGATTTAAACCTTATCATGAACAGAAAGAAGCTGGGTCTGTGGGCTTGAAGAAAGGAGAGAAGGAAGGAAGAGAGAGCAGCAAAGAGTGGTTCCAGGGTGTGAGAACCTGAACAAATCAAAGCCAGTGGTCTTCAAATCCACATGCAGAGAAATCAGAGGAGACACAGGGTACCTGGATGGAATGTTTAAGAGCTGGATGAGAGCACAGAGGTTCGTTGCAGTCTTGTTTGTAAAGGCCTTTGGGAAATAAGGGTTGTTTTTATTCCATTCCTTTCTCATTAGGACGCCAGAATGCTACGTAACAGTTTGGTAGAAAATTATATGCCCAGTAATTGATTGTTGTAGAAAAATTGTAAGTTAAAACAAAAACAGTCTGTTACTGCTGATTTCAACAAAGTCTGGAACAGAGTAGTTCGGGATGATAATCGGGCGGATAATGGCAATAGTCAAGACGGAGAACTGATTTAAGGTATAATACTTATCACTTTAACTTCAGTTCAAGGAAAGACTTGCCAAATACTCTTTGGCCCTGTTTATTACGATGATTAGCACACAGACACAAAACACACACGCACGAACACAGACCAACATGACTTGCCAATTACCATGGTAAGAAGAAACCGAAGACAAACACGGAGGAATAGGCCAGACAGAGGTATCTCCAGGACACTCCTTGCAGGAAGTAGGCCACTGTGGCCATGAAGACACAGCTGGAAGACCACATGATGGCGTCCAGGACACTGGCCGCACATCGCCATCGTTGAGGCAGCAGCTCCATGAACATCGTGTAGGCGGCATTGTTCACGCCCTGGGCAGAAATACAGTTCTCTGTCTGTCTATCTGTCTGTCTGTCTGTCTTGTCTCTCCCTCTCGCTCATCTGACCACGACGCAAGCCTTCCACCCACTTAGATGGTGCAATTTTGCGTTGGGTTACGCTGCTGGTCAGGCATCTGCTTAGCAGATGTATGGCGTACATGGATTCGTTCGAACGCAGTGACGCCTCCTTGAGTAACTGAACTGAGCTTTGCGCCTGTGGACTCGAAAGAACCAGAATGAAACGGAGACCTCTATTCCCATCGTTGGAATATAACCAACCAGATTTATCTTATTCATCCTTCTCCTCCTCTGTGCGGGCTCCGAAGGAGGTCGGTTCTTTGGTGCTAGCTCAGAAAGATATCCTTCCTTCAGCTGGCTTTGGCTCTGGAGCGTGCTCCTTTGCCCTGCACAGTGTGGATGATAACGTGCATTTGCATTTGTCGCAATATCCGTGACCGTGGAGCAAGGATCCGTAGAATTGGTAGGTTGTAATATTCTAGGCGTTCCGGCCATTCCACGGGAAGGTGTTATTCACCAAGGCGATGATTCCCCCCCCCACCCCTCATTGTGCTTGTACAGAAGTTGGATGCCATTCCCCTGCGTGCGTGATCTACTCGAGCCACTCACTGGGAAGTAGTCCGTATGGTTCGATCTTAATAATAATAATGATAATAATTATACTTATACAGCGCTGAATCTTGTGCAGAGACAAACCAAAGCGCTTTCGCACCAGTCATTCACACGCATGCATAACTCTAAAACTGGAAAAACTGAAGACAAGGAAGAGGCAGGGAAGGGAGGCTATTTTGGGAAGAGGTGGGTTTTAAGGCCAGACTTGAAAGAGCTGAGTGCGGAGACCAGACGAAGCGAAAGAGGAAGTTCATTCCAGTTGCAAGGTCCAGAGTCAGAGAAAGAACGGCGGCCAACAGTCGAGTGTTTGAATCTGGGTATGCGTAAACAGAGTGGATCCGAAGCCGATCGTAGAGAGCGAGATGGACTGTAGAGGTGAAGGCAGCCACAGAGATAGGAAGGGGCAGATTTGTGAATACATTTATAACATAGAGTGCTGATCTTGTACTTTATTCTGTGTGAGACAGGTATGACTCCTTGGAGTTGCTTTCTCTCAGACGACGGATATGGTGTCCAGCTGGCATAGACCTTAGAGCAGGGCACGAAAGGCTACAGAAATAGGGAATTTTCTTTCCTTATTGATGATGATGATAATGATGATGATGATGACGATGTTGCTGCTGCTGCTGCTGCTGACGATGATGATAATGATACTGCTGATGATGATGCTGATGCTGATGATGCTGCTGCTGCTGCTGCTGATGATGATGATGACGATGATGATGATGACGATGACGAAGATGATGATGATGATGGTGATGACGATGACGTTGATGATGACGACGACGACGACGACGACGATGATGATGATGGTGATGACGACGACGACGACGATGACGATGATGATGATGATGACGATGATGATGACGATGACGATGCTGCTGTGGAGTCCATTCAGGCTGGGGATGAGGTTAGCAAGGCTGTGCTCTACATTTCAGATTATATCCCAGCGTCAGCCAGGACCTGCAGATACAGACAACTGTAGTGTTGGTCGGGAAATTTGATTAAAATTCCAGACACTGCATCCGTGAGGTGGATGATCCTGAGGTCTCGGTCTTCCTAATTCAGCCCACAGCACGCTCAACTCTCGGCAGGAAGTTGACCACCACGGACCGAAAAAAAATCTATGTTTCTGCTGGGGCTCGAACTCACGTCATGCTTGTCGTCAGTCTGCGAAGCTAACCGCTGCGCCACGGCGGTTGGTAAGTCTTACTTTCTGGTAACCCCCCCCCGCAGATATGACATTGATCCAAGGACCTTTGGTGATGTTTCTCCTAATCTACAGGGTTAAAAAAGGTTTCTATGCAGGTAAAATCTGAAGGGTCCTCTCGTCGAGGGGGAAGGAACAGTGTCTATTGTAACATGATTAAAAAACAACAACATTGAAAACAACAACAGAATCTCTCTCTCTCTCTCTCTCTCTCTCTATATATATATATATATATATATATATATTCTCTCTCTCTCTCTCTCTCTCTATATATATATATATATATATACATATATTCTCTCTCTATATATATAATTTATATATACCAGTATATCTATATATATTCTCTCTCTATATATATTCTCTCTCTCTCTCTCTCTCTCTCTCTCTATATATATATATATATAGAGAGAGAGAGAGAGAGAGCCTACATTTTGTGTGTGTCATGAACTATTATTATGTAAAATAACAGAGCAAAAGTGTCGAGCAAACTATTAGCCGAGAGTGTCATGGACACAAAGGGTAATCAACCCATGATCATCTGGGTGGGAAACCGGCAGTAATTTGGCCAGGGGAATTATCCCCACCAAGAAATCGGGCAACATGATAACGATTAGGCTATAAAATTACCTTGTGTTTTATGTGTGCCGGTTGCATAATTGCGCGTGTCCATGTACATAGCCTTCACGCGCGCGCACACACACACAGAGTGCGGAAAAAAAGACCAGCAAAACCCCACGGCATTTGATACTTAACTTGTATATTTTTCAATGTGAACGTAAAACAAAAAAGAGCAAAATGTACGTTTTCAGCTACGTTTACTTTATAATACATTTAATATTCTTTTTCGTTTGTGGTTGTCAACTGCCACCGCCACGACCACCACCGCCATCACCACCACTACCGTCCATTCCAGTCAACTAAATGTCGAAAGGGCAGCTTTTTCTGTCCACGGACGTTTACATCAATGGCAACACTTAATAATGGCACCTCAAAACCACCATCATCATTCTAGAATTTCGACGTGGATTCCCAGTTTAACATCAATAGCCACATCTGTCATCATTCATTCAGGCAGACATTCCTTTCTGTCATTTTCTTTCATCGTCTGCCTCTTGCATGGTAACTCGAAGTACATTAAAAATCATGTCAAGAGACTGGAATCTGACATTTTTTTTTCCCTGTCGGCAGATTTTCGTTCACTACATGTTGTCATTTGTAAACTGGTGATTGTTTTCGTATTGCACATATACTCCACACTTTCACTTTGACTATAATCGTGTGTTTTTACTTTTTCATGTTAATTGCATTGCTATTATAATATTTTTTTATGTCTTATGTCTACTTTTAGTTTGCTATTTCATGCTTATTTTATTCATATCCTTTAATTGATTTTGTGTTGCACATGTATGACTGTGATGATGTATGCATGTATGATTTACTCTAAATTAACTTTAAAGGTTTCTGTTGTGTTTTTGTTATCTATTGTGATTATTTATTGTACGCATGGGTTGCCATCTAAACATCTTATGCCTTTTATGTATACATGTTGAATGGCTGTGATTTCTGTGTATTAGTTATGTGTTTTACACCACAAATGAATTTCTCTTGCTGAGATAATAAAGTATTCTGTATTCTGTATGTTTAACACAAACTGAGGGCAGGCTTTCAATGCCTCATCAGTATCAGTATCAGTAGCTCAAAGAGGCGTCACTGCGTTCGGTCAAATCCATATACGCTACACCACATCTGCCAAGCAGATGCCTGACCAGCAGCGTAACCTCATCAGCGCAGTGGGTTTATGGCGAAGATCAGGCATCTGCTCCTCTTTCATTCAATAGCAGATGTGATGTAGCGTACATAGACACCTACATCGAACTCAAATTGAAACTAGAGTCCACACTCACGCTTATGTGCTAACCGGACTTTGTAAAGTAATGACCTGAACGTGAGCAGCGCCCAGCTGTCAAAACATTGCTGCTTCGTGACAATGCCAATCCCCTCAAAGTCAAGGTCACTGCGCAGCAACACGTCCTAGGTCTTTCTTCCCCACCCATCCCGCCTTCAGAGAGTCCTGACTCGGCTCAATGCGATTTTTGGTTATTCGCACTGTAGAAGCAGAAGCTGGCAGGGGTAACATTTTCACGAGTCCAAGGCCTGTCAGCTTCAATGTTTTCAGAACTTCACGCCTTGTGACTGTTGGAATATCAAACGCACTTGAATCGTGGCTCGGGAGAATACGTGGATGGATGTTAAATCCGACAGACGGTCCCTGATCTACAATCCCAAGATAGTCTATAATTTCAGCATCCTGAACGATTGCACCTATTTTACCGGTACTTTTGTGCTTGTATGAAACGATACTACCATCAGTAGATGTTGTCACCCTTTTTCAGTGGATTTCGACTTTTATTTTGTACGTTATTTTACTCCACTTTGATGCGGATTCAGTTACTAAACTAACGTGCCATCATTTTGCTTTAAAAAAAAAAGTTATTAGTAGTGTACCAATCAATATGTGCAATGATTTAGGATGCTAAAATAGGACATTGCAGACCCTCGTAAAATTAAGTTGTCTATATTTACCTGACCATACTAACATGACTACCCTTGTCCCTCTCCTTTCTGCAATAATTCAAAGGCAGAAGATACATTTAGCAGGTATGGTGAGCTTGATGATACATCTGGCTGGTTACACCCCGGTGTTCCTACCTACATTCTGGTTCCTGTCCATGCATGCAGAGCGCCTCTCAAGCGACACAAAGACAGTGTGGTGAATCAAAAGAATCAAGCACGAACAACCTGTTCTTCAACTCTTAATCTTATACGTAGAAAAATATTCATATAAAGAATGTCTCTTTGTATGCCTGTCTCTCTGTGTGTCTGTCTGTCTCTGTGTGTGTCTTATTGTGTGTGTGTGTGTGTGTCTGTTTCTCTTTCTTTCTTCTTTACACCAAAAAATACTTCTCTGTCTATCTGTTTGTCTGTCTCTCTTTTTTAATTAATGATTGACAGCATTTCAGCGACTTTCTGTTTCATCCTTTTCATAAACTATCCTGGCGTCAACCAGACATCCCCCTTTCCTCTCTCTCTCTCTCTCATACACACATACACGCAAACGCGCGCACGAGCGCAGCACACACACACACACACACACACACACACACACACACACAGAGAAAGACAGACAGACAGACAGACACACACACACACACACACACACACACACACACACACACACACACACACACACACACATAAAAACGTGCACCCTCCCCTACACACACAAACACACACACACACACGCACACAAACACGCAAGCACACACACACACACACACACGCACACACACCACACCTTCCTCCTCCCTTCCCTCCCCCCACGCAACACCAAGCACAAATCTCCGATCACACCACACCACAACATTACACCCACAGTCCACACCACCACTCACTGACTGGAAGAATCCCGCCACGATCCTACAGGCCAGCATGTAGGGGTAGCTGGGCACGAAGGCCATGCCCACCAGCATGGCCGCCAAGCAGAGGGTGGAGTAAACGTACACCTTCCTCCGACCAAAGCGGTCAGCCAGGTTGGAGAACACCAAAGAGCCCACAGCCTGACCGGCAAACACCCCTGTCTGGGTGAGCTCCGTCAGCCCTGTCTTGTCACACACCAGTGACCACTGAAAGATTATACAAAAGTGTGATCCATCAGTCTTGTTTTCTCACACACCAGCGACCACTGAAAGATTATACAAAAGTGTGATCCATCAGCTCTGTCTTGTCAGCAACTACTACTGAAAAATTATACAAAAGTGTGGTCCGTCACCCCTGTCTTGTCACACACCAGCGACCACTGAAAGATTATACAAAAGTGTGATATGTCAATCCTGTTTTCTCACACACCAGCAACCACTGAAAGATTATACAAAAGTGTGATCCGTCAGCTCTGTCTTGTCACACACCAGCAACCACTGAAAGATTATACAAAAGTGTGGTCCGTCACTCCTGTCTTGTCACACACCAGCAGCCACTGAAAGATTATACAAAAGTGTGATCCGTCAGTGGTGTCTTGTCTTATCACACAGCAGCAACCACTGAAAGATTATACAAAAGTGTGATCCATCAGTCCTGTTTTCTCACACACCAGCAACCACTGAAAGATTATACAAAAGTGTGGTCCGTCACTCCTGTCTTGTCACACACCAGCGACCACTGAAAGATAAGACAAAAGTGTGATCTGTCAGCTCTGTCTTGTCACACACCAGCGACCACTGAAAGATTATACAAAAGTGTGATCCATCAGTCCTGTTTTCTCACACACCAGCGACCACTGAAAGATTATATAAAAGTGTGGTCCGTCACTCCTGTCTTGTCACACACCAGCAGCAACTGAAAGATTATACAAAAGTGTGATCTGTCAGTCGTGTCTTGTCTTGTCACACACCAGTGACCACTGAAAGATTATACAAAAGTGTGATCCATCAGTCCTGTTTTCTCAAACACCAGCGACCACTGAAAGATTATACAAAAGTGTGGTCCGTCACTCCTGTCTTGTCACACACCAGCGACCACTGAAAGATTATACAAAAGTGTGATCTGTCAGCTCTGTCTTGTCACACACCAGCGACCACTGAAAGATTATACAAAAGTGTGATCCATCAGTCCTGTTTTCTCACACACCAGCGACCACTGAAAGATTATACAAAAGTGTGATCCGTCAATCCTGTCTTCTCACACACCAGCAACCACTGAAAGATTATACAAAAGTGTGATCCGTCAGTGGTGTCTTGTCTTATCACACAGCAGCAACCACTGAAAGATTATACAAAAGTGTGATCCATCAGTCCTGTTTTCTCACACACCAGCAACCACTGAAAGATTATACAAAAGTGTGGTCCGTCACTCCTGTCTTGTCACACACCAGCGACCACTGAAAGATAAGACAAAAGTGTGATCCGTCAGCTCTGTGTTGGCTTTTATTGTCACACACCAGCGACCACCGACAGATTATACAAATGTGTGATCTGTCAGCCCTGTCTTGTCACACACCAGTGACTACTGAAAGATTATACAAAAGTGTATAATCAAGGCCTGACAAACGCATTGGGTTATGTTGCTGTCAGGCATTTGCCTGGCAGATGTGGTGTAGCGTATATGGACATGTCCGAACGCTGTGACGAGTCCTTGAGAAATTGAAATTATACAAAAGTGAGCTCCATCATTCCTGTCTTGTCACACACCAGCGACCACTGAAAGATTATACAAAAGTGTGATCTGTCAAGCCTGTCTTGTCTTGTCACACACTAGCGACCACTGTAAGATTATACAAAAGTGTGAAGTGGTGGTCTACTGGTATTGCGTCTGACTATATAGGAAGCGAGAGTCGAATGGCAGAGCTTATATATCTCTTGATCCAACTTTGTATCATATGTAGATTCATGTAAAAAGGTTTAGGAAAAGCATGTGTTGTTAATTTGATACGTCTTCGGAAAGGGGAGTGGGAGAAATTGTTTCTTTCTTTCTTTTATTAATTTATTTATTTATTTTATTTATTTATTTTTGCTGCCCCAACATCTGCACAGTTTCAGTGGCATTATTCCCACGCCCCTCATTCCGATTCCCTCATACACGGCCACACCCGGGCTCTTCTGTCATAGTCCCAGTCTCGGCAGTGAGCTGGGAACCATCGATGTTAGGTCGCCAGGAGGCCACACACCAGAGCAGGCCCTGCACTGCTGCTAAGTCACTTCAGTGGTGATCAGTAGAAGCCTGTTCTGATTTAACGTACTTAGGACACCGCACACTAGCGACATCACAGAGTGAGTATCCCTCCCAGAACAGAGACCACCACCACGTCCCTCCAGCAACAGCCCACCAAGAATCCGCCGACACTGAAGACATTGACAGGACTCACCCTAAGCACGAACGTGAAGGTGTATCGAAACTGAGGTCAACCATGAGAGCAGGGCATGAAAAGCCACAGAAATTTGAGACAAAAACAATGCATCTTTGTTGTTGATAAACGTATATCGAAGCGGTCTCGATACATAAAAAATATATTGGAGATGGAGGAATGGAGGAGTGTAGAGGAGCAAAACAAGGGGGTGGGAAGGGGGGAGGGGGGGAGGACTCTTGATCAGCAAAGCTTCGTGACATATATGTATCACCATGTCCTCACACTTCAGCTACACAACCGTACCTCTGTGAAGAAGGAGGTGTGGGAAGGCATGGAGAAGTTGACACCAGCCACACAGGGAAGAGAGTGAGTGGAGGATGTACCGGAAGTGTTGACAGTGACGTCAATGCTGCACTCGTCATACTGGATGTCGTAGGAGGTTAAGTCGGTGACATCATGAGGGAGATACTCTTCCACCTGGGTGATGTTATCCACTTGGCTGCACTGGTGACCTGGCTGGTAGCCTGTTGATATGATGGCAGACGGAAATATAGACAGAAAAAGAATGATAAATGCACTGTCGAGTGGACACATAAGGAAACAGACATCTTCCTCATATGATGCGCAATAGACTCATGATAATGCAACTATGGACAACTTGATAATAACAATGATTATAGTAGTAACAACAACAACAATAATGATAATGATAATAATGATGATGGCAGAACGTTATTTTATGGTCAGAAATCAGTCATTCTACCAAGCGTTTTTTTTTTTTTTTTTTTTTCCCATTTCTTTACCTCATAATATTGCATCATGAATGAATCAAGATATTTTGAACCTAAATTATTCTTTTATCTCTTTCTCGTCTGTATACATGTACACTCGGAATCACACCCAACACACACACACACACACACACACACACACACACACACACACACACACACACACACAGAATCCCTATTACTAATTATGCCTTTCCAACCACTCTCTCCCCCCCCACCCCCACCCCCCCACGTCCCCAATCCCACACGCATACACACACACAAACACACACACACACTCTCTCTCTCTCTCACACACACACACACACACACACTCTCTCTCTCTGTCACACACAACACAACACACACACACACACACACACACACACACACACACACACACACACAGAGTCCCTGTAACTAATTATGCCTTCCCAACCACTCCGCCCCCCCACCAATCCTACAGACGTACACACACACACACACACACACACACACACACACACACACACACACACACACTCCACCCATTAACCAACACCCCTTCCTCCATACACACACACACACACACACACACACACACACACACACACACACACAAACCCCACTCCCCTATGAAGACCGCAGCCATGATGGGGATGGCGGTGAGGAAGCTGGCCACCATGGGCAGCACCAGCTGGACGATCCTGTAGGGCCCCCTGCTGCCCAGCTGCTCAAAGACCACCTCCAGGTCCATGCCCTCCTTCTCCTCCCCATCCTCCCTTATCTCCCTCTGGTCGCATGTCGTCATGTCTCCTGGGTCCTCCTCGCCACCCTTCGCCGCGTCATGGGAAATTGACGCACTTTTGCTGTCTTTCATTGTGACGTCAGAACCTACGCAATGATCATGTGTTACGCTACAACTTGACGCACTGTTGCCGTCTTTCATTGTGACGTCAGAACCTACGCAATGATCATGTGTTACGCTATAACTTGACGCACCTTTGCCGTCTTTCATTGTGACGTCAGAACCTACGCAATGATCACGTGTTATTATTATTTTTATTTTTTTTTACAACTATACGCACTTTTGCTGTCTTTCATCGTGATGACAGATCCTATGCAATGATCACGTGTTACGTTACAATTAGACGCAATTTTGCTCTCTTTCATTCTGACGTCAGAACCTACGCAATGATCACAAGCTATTTTACAACTTGACACACTTTTGCTGTCTTTCATTGTGACGTCAGAATCTACACAGTGATCACGTGTTACGCTACAAGCAGACGCAATTTTGTTGTCTTTCATCGTGACGTCAGAACCTACGCAATGATCACGTGTTATGCTATAAATGGACGCGCTTTTGCTGTCTTTCATTATGATGTCAGAACCTTTGCAGTGATCACGTGTTACGCTATAAATAGACGCACTTTTGCTGTCTTTCTTTGTGACGTCAGATCCTACACAATGATCACGTGTTACGCTATAAATTGACGCATTCTTGCTGTTTTTCATTGTGACGTCAGAACCTACGCAATGATCACGTGTTACGCTACAACTAGACGCACTTTTGCTGTCTTTCATTGTGACATATAATAATAATAATAATAATAATAATAATAATAATAATAATGGATACTTATATAGCACACTATCCAGAAATGTGCTCTAGGTGCTTTACACAAACATTTTTGTTTACATAGCACATTACATCAATGTCACACACACACACACACACACACAGACACACACACACACACCAAAATGTGACTAAACACACACACACAAAGACACACAGAGACACACAGAGACACAGACATACATACATACAGACACACACACACACACACACACACACACACACACACACACACACACTCACAATGCATACATACATTTTAACATACATGTGTACCTAACAGCTATCCTCAACACATACGCACACATTGGTACGCACAAACATATACAAACACACACACACACACACACACACACACACACACACACACACACACACACACACACACACACACACACACATTCATATACATGCATGTAGTTATGTACACATACATATGTATATACACATAGTCAAGCACAGGACCTGCCACAACTGAACTTACTGCTGAGGGAAAAGGTGAGTTTTGAGACGAGATTTAAAAGATGCATGGCAATCAGACTGGCGGGGGTTATCAGGGAGCTTGTTCCACGTCTTTGGCGATTGAAAAGAAAACGATCTGTGTCCATAGGTCTTACTTCTGACGTGAGGTATCCTGAGAAGTCGAATATCACAGGAAGAACGGAGCTGGCGAGACGGAGTATGGATATGAAGGAGTTCAGAAAGATACTTGGGGCCAGATGCGTTGACTGCAGAAAAGGTCAGAGTGGATAGCTTACAGTCTATTCGATCAGAAACAGGCAACCAATGGAGAGACTGAAGGAAAGGGGAAACATGGTCAAATTTAGAAGCTCTGCAAATGAGTCTGGCAGCGTTATTCTGAATTCGTTGAAGTCTGTCTAACATATATTTGGGAAGGCCGGCCAAGAGAGAGTTGCAGTAATCCAATCTTGAGAGAACCAGAGCGCATACAAGTGTCTTGGTTGCAGATAAGGTATATACGACCACAAAGTAGTCATCTCAATGGCATAAAATGCATTAAAAATACCGTTTTCCCATTCTTAATAAATCTTGCCATTCTCAGCTGCATTGTTTTACCATCTAGACATCCTTTTCTAAAAATTATTTTTAAAAAAAGAAGAATTTTTTGGGATTCATTGGTAAGTGAGTAAATCATCTTACTATGTTTCAGATGCAATCACAGATTAATGTCAACCACCATTGATACCTATTGTACATCCTTCAAACATTCGTCCATGCCTTACCTTCATGTGCATTTAAACTGGTTTCTGTGTTATATGTACAATTATGGCGTGATATGTTACAATTCCACTGCTGTTACACGCACAATCATCACATGTTAGGTTTCACAGTTGATTGCATATTAAATGCGCAGTTGCCTGATATTATGTCACACTGCAGCTACATTTCTAAGCAACTGAAAACTTCTACAATTCAGTTTTGTTGAATCCAACTGATGCTTGCTCAGTAATCTGAATGTACAAATATGATAATATCCACACTTGCGCACTGACAACACGGCTTCATTCAGTGCCAGGAGAACGTTTACCAAAGTATATTTTCTGTATATTTGCACATAAAATGATGCACTCTCGTATCAGATTTAACTATTTTTGTGTGTTTGCCAAACGGGAATCATATCGAGCCTACCATGTCATCAAAACTATTCATTGCAGCAAATTGTGCACCACTTTCGCTAAAATACACCAGTCATCCATCGTGAAAAACAACAACAAACATACCTGTAAATGCAAAGAGTCGATGTTGTCTAAAATTTCAGTCGATTTCGCTGGACGTGAAACAAAAGCACCAACGATCTAACGCGTTCACTGACAGGGCTGCAGAATGTTCTTGTACACATACACAAACACTGCTGTTCGCCAGACCAGACTGCATTCCAATGGTAATGAGTGTGCCAGATTCTGGGTCATCTAATGGTGCTGACACACAAGCCGTTTCACCCAAACACGGGGTTAAAATCCGGCGATGAATCATAATCCGTTGAAAGTGAAGTCGCACTGACGGACACACGGTCAATGAACTGTATGACTGTGGTGGAAAACAGTAAAACAAGTGCTGTAAAACAACCCTTTTGTGTGGGTATAAACGATTTGACAAAGAGGCTTAGAAAACAAGTGTGTGTGTGTGTGTGTGTGTGTGTGTGTGTGTGTGCGTGCGTGCGTGCGTGCGTGCGTGTGTGTGTGTGTGTGTGTGTGTGTGTGCGCGCGCGTGCGTGCGTGTGTGTGTGTGTTTGTGTGCGTGCGTGCGTGTGTGTGTGTGTGTGTGTGTGTGTGCACGCACACACAAACGCGCGTGCGAGCGAATGGGGTGGAGAAGGAGATGGAGGGGCGGAAATTAAACAAAACTTTTTTGTCGAATAAACATTTAGGCGAAAAGCTTTTGGAAAGTGAAATAATTTTAAAGCTACTTTACCTACATTGCTTTTATATATATATATATATATATATATATATATATATATATGTCCGGTTACATGTTTTCGCCCGTGGCCGTACGAAGAGTGGATGTGGCCCTTAAAACTGACAGTCTTTGAACAAAGGATCCGATTCATCTATTAGGGACTCTGCATGCAGTCTGTGGAAATCACAGTTTGAAATCGGTCCCCTGTTGCCATCTCATGAAACATAATAAGCTTGGATTGTGTTCGGGTGTTCGCTACACCGCTAGCCCCCACGGTGAGAACATTCTGTTGGGTCATAGCATGGGAAACCTTTGTCATTGTGGTGGGTTAGACCATCTGCAGGGTATGATTATAACACCTCGGTCCTTGCTTTCTGTGCCTGTGCTGTAGGTTATATGTATGTTTCAAACTCCAGGGTGTTGTAAACCTACTCGGCTGGCCACAAGCCCCCTCCAAGTACACGGGAGCAAACATTGTAAAACCACAGCTTCGCATCAGTTCAGTCATCCAAGCATATAGAAATGGTAAACATTTCACTCATGCCGAGAG
>NC_134897.1:16637032-16667032 GCF_041734735.1 Babylonia areolata | reverse complement strand
TGTTTGTGTGTGTGTGTGTGCAAACGTGTGCGCTCGCGCGCCCGCGTGTGTATGTGAGTATGTGTGTGAGTGAGTGGGAGAGAGAGACAGACAGGCAGAGAAAGAGAGAGAGACAGACAGACGGACAGATAGACAGAAAGAGAGAGAGAGAGAGAGAGAGAGAGAGAGAGAGATTCAAAAACTTTATTACTCAAGGATAAAGATTTTTGGCATTGCCTAGTCTTCCAATCTGTCCTTGTGACAACAAAAACAGTAACGATAAGACACAACAATAATAACAATAGTAAATACTACCACTACCACTACCACCACCACTACTACTACTACTAATGATAATTATAATACTAATCAACGGACCATCATCATCATAAAAATACAATGAAGGGAACACTGTCACACACTCACACCCACCCACCCACACACATATGCACACACTCATCCCCCCCCACACACACACACCCTTATGCATATACATATTTGCACATATACCCACATGCACGCATATGACTACATGTACATACAGATATGTATGCATATGCATACATAAACATAATTAGGTATCAAATCATATTGTAGTACATTACAGATCATATTGTAGTACAATAGCAGATACTGAAAAAAAGAAAAGAAAAAAATCAAGAAGTAAAGGGGCTATTAAGACTGTCAAATTAATCACCACACAGAATACAGGAAAGAGGCACAGAGAGAGAGAGAGAGAGAGAGAGAGAGAGAGAGAGAGAGAGAGAGAGAGAGAGAGAGAGAGAGAGAACGAACGAACGAACGAACGAACGAACGAACGAACGAAATTTTATTTTACGAGGGTAAAGGAGTAAGCACAAAGTACTTTTTTACATCCAGCCCTCTGGGCATAAATAATAATTGGAAAAAAAGCAACAAAGCAACAACAACAACAACAACAACAAAAGAAAAAAAAAAAAAAAAAGCGAGAGTCAATTCACAACACCAACGTCAAAATTGCATAAGCATGTGCAAACATAAACATAGAACTTATGTACAAAACAAGAGAGAGAGAGAGAGAGAGAGAGAGAGAGAGAGAGAGAGAGAGAGAGAGAGAGAGAGAGAGAGAGAGAGAGAGAGAGAGAGAGAGAGAGAAAACGAACTAACAAGCGAACGAACGAATTGTTATATTCAAATAAAGTCCAAAGCCTCTCACTGAAGGGACGTGAATATAAAAAGTCAACTATTTCATTCAACTAGTACTGTCGTTACAAAAATAGCTTTGCATAGATGGAACTCTGAGGAAACTCTCTCTCTCTCCGTGACTGAGTGAGTGTGCGTGCGTGCGTGCGTGCGTGTGTGTGTGTGTGTGTGTGTGTGTGTGTGTGTGTGTGTGTGTGTGTTTGAGAAGGCTGTTTTCCCCCGAAAGGAGTTCCCCTGCCTGAGCTGAGGGGCTTAACTGTCGTACAAAGACAATCAGTCTCATAGAGAGCACCCCCCCCCCCCCACAGCCCCCCCTATTGTGGATTGTTGCCCTGTACAGGGATTTGCACAGGATTACAGACAAGACAACGAAAAAGAAATTACAAGGAAAGAAGAAAGCTACGGGACGATAAACTTGTTATACATTTCCTGGCCATAATGATGTAACCAGAAGAAGAAACGTCCCCGCATTCGCTCAGTACAACACTCATTGGCAAATGGAGAAAACGGAAAAACCCAATTCCAATATAAATTTTATAAATAAAACAATAGCAATCGTTATCAAAATTCTCTTGAAGTCAAAAAAAAAAAAAAAAAGAAAGAAAAGAAAAAAAGAGAAAAAAAGAAAGGAAAAAAAAAGCAGAACAGCAGTCAATCAATATCCATGACCGACTTTATTTCAGACAGCTCTTTTCTGCGCAGGAAGTTTCTTGGTTTTCCACGCCCGTATTTCCTCCAGAGTGTCTGGCAACTTCCTGTGACGTGTTTCCGGCAGAAGCCAGATGGAGGCGCTGGCAAGGCAGCACAGACATCCCACCATCACTCCTGGGGCCCAGGGGGTCTCTTCAGCCTGATCACACACACACACACACACACACACACACACACACACACATGCAAGCACAGACACACACACACACACACAGACAAATTCACTTCTGTGTGGAACAAGAATGGGAATAAGACCTACTTCACAGGACGCAAGGAAAACGTTCTAATTTCCGACAATGACTGATCTGTAAATCATCATTTTATTAAAACCCAGTACTCTTTGGGATGTGCAAATATAATGGTATTTATATTTGTATTGTTGTTGTATGTATATATGTTTGTATGTATGTAAGTTCGTAAGTTAGTAAGTTCGTGAGTTAGTATGTATGCATGTATGTAATTAGTCAGAAATAAAATCAATATGCGTATTTCAATTAATTTTCTCTTGATATGCATGCATCTCATTCTTCATACTGCAATAATATTTCGATACAAATTATAACCAGTTGAATGGCATGACATAGTATAGCAAAACGCACATGAAAAAATATTTTTCATCTTCGAAAAAAAACAACCCCACACCCAAAACCAACAAAACATCGAAAAAAAACAACAACAAAAAATAACAAAACAAAACAAACAACAACAACCCAACTTACCCAGACGAGAAGAAACGGTACTCCTGTATCAGTCACTTTGATGACGGACGCTGTTGTTCCTGCTCCGACAGCCCTGAAACAATGAGTAACAAGTCTTTTGTGGTCTGTATGGAGTGTGGAGAGAGATTTCCGATTATAGGCGATGCATTAACAGACCTTTGCTGACGTTCCTGTACGGAGCTCGGAATAACTTGAGTACGCAGTGCGTTGGACTCACGATCTTGGCGATCATAGGGTCGAGGGTTCGAATTTCTTGCGAGCCATTTCTCTTCTCTCGGAGTTAATCTTGGTTCCGTTCTATCGGAGTTAATCTTCATTCCCTGCAAGTCTTTCGAATGAGATTATATATAAACCGAAGAACTGTGTGTGAAGGCACACACATAACATCTTGAGCACACGTTCAATCCATCGTCATCATTCGGAAGAGATTACCAGTTTGCCTCGACGTAGGCCGATGGTATTGTATTTGTATTTGCATTTCTTTTTATCACAACAGATCTCTCTGTGTGAAAATCGGGCTGCTCTCCCCAGGGAGAGCGCGTCGCTACACTACATTACATAGCACACGCCACCCCCAGGGTGTAGCAGAGTCTTCAGCCACGGAGTTGGCTGCTTGACGAAAATACGATGTGTGATAATGAAGTCAAACTGTGATGAATAGATGAAATGATACATTTATGAATTAAAAAGCAAAATGAACAAATCCAAAATATTTAATACTCGTAGTGAAAGTCTGCATTCTCTACTACGGATTACACACAGGGTTAAACATCTTGTTTCAGTACACTGTTCAAGTGAATGCCAAGTTAGAAAAGTCAATTGTAAAGCTATTTATTGCGGATGTTTCAGTACGAAATAAAATTCGACTCTGTTGGTGATCATGGCAAAATCTGTGGAGTTAATCCTTGTCGAAGTAGGCTTATGCTCCTCCCTAGTTCAGCTTGTAATCTATGAATTTCAATCTGAGACTAAGCATATAGATTCTTTTTTTATGAAACCTGCACGAATGCGATATGTTCCTATATATATATATATATATATATATATATAAAAGTATTTTGAGACTCCCAGAAACGTTTATTCATTGGTAATGTTCACTTAAGGATTAAAAGTCACACATTGATTCATAATGTTGATCAGTATTTCTCAAACGAAATTAGCCACGGAAAACAGAGAGCGGACATATAAGGTGTAAGAAAAAATATCTGGGGACTCGTGAATGTGCACGTGAGAATGTGTATGTGTGTTTTGCATGCGTGGGTGGTAAGGATAAACACGATTGTGACAGCGGCTTTGTATGTGTGGTTGTATTGTATTGTATTGTTTTACTCTTTTTTGTTTCAACAGATTTCTCTGTTTGAAATTCGGGCTGCTCTCCCCAGGCAGAGCGCGTCGCAACACTGAGAGCGCCACCCTTGTTTTTTTCTGTTGTTGTTTTTTTTCGCCTGCCTGCAGATTTTTTTTAAATTTGTTTTCCTATCGCAGGGGATTTTTCTACAGAATTTTTGTTCCCGCGGGTTCTTTTACGTGCGCTAAGTACATGCTGTACACAGGACCTCGGTTTATCGTCTCATCCAAATGACTAGCGTCCAGACCTCCACTCAAGGTCTAGAGGAGGGGAGGAAAATACTGGCGACTGTACCAGTGCGCTCAGATTCTCTCGCTTTCCAATGCGGACGCGTTATCTTTAGGCCGTCACTCCACAAGGCTGGCACTGATAGCACAGTGACAGCAGTACATCGGACAACTCACGGAAAACGGAACAGTAAAACAAACGAATCGTGTCACATAATTTTACTCACCTCAAAGTAGTGGGGAAGACCTCCATGTAATAGACGAAGAGCAGAGTGTAGGAGCCAGTCACAGCGAACATGCCCACGTACTGTGCTGCCGTGGCCAGGGTCAGGGTCACTCCCTGTCCTCCGCCTGGTGGTAAAAAAAAAAAAAAAAAAAAAAAAAAAAAATCTGCCACGAACAAACCAAAACAAAGCCGCAGCAGCAGCAGCAGCAACAACGATCTAACATGAGAGGCAGCGCCTTCAGACTTACTTGTGATACACACTTTATCCAACAAATAAACGAGAGACGAAAATAAAAGAGGAAAAAAATCGTGAAAAATGTTTGCTGTAGTAAATATCATTAAGATTTGGGGGGAAAAAAGATACAGGAGCAGGATTAAACCCCGCATGTTAAGCTCGGAAGCAAAAAGACTTTCCACAGGGCCAAAATGACATCCTTTTACTTTCATCCACAATTAATAATGAAACTTCTGTTACTTCATGCATAAACAGACTATTGACCGTCAACGATTTTTTTTTTCTTTTTGAAATTTGTCAGGCAGTAATACCCAAAATCCTTTCGTAGATGCAGTTAGCATATGTTGTTTAGATCTGGGAACAAAACATGTCGTTTTGATCAAATCTAGACCGGAAGTACCTTATAATGATCCGCATAACACAAATGATCATGCTTTGGTAAAAGGCGCGTCCAACCTCTTTATCCCATTTGGATGTCTGTACATTTTGCAGTAACGATTTTTTTTAGTCTCTTAAAGAGTCCATCTGGATATCATTGTACCTCTGTCTGTGAGCCTGTCTGTGTGTCTGTCTGTCTGGCTGGCTGTCTGGCTGGCTGTCTGTCTGTCTGTCTCATTCTTCTCACTCACCCAAGGCTACCAATGCAACAGATGTTAGTAAAAAGGATCCTTCAATCATGCCATAAACGAAAGCCAGTGGTCTGCGATTGAATCTGAAAGGCCACAAAGTAATGTCATTCACGGTTACAATAATGATAAAAAAAATAATAATAATAAAAATTAAAAAAAAACACACCCAAATTATTCAACATATTTTCAACCGTATTCTTCTCTTAACTATCCAGATATTACTACTATCCTAACTGGGTGAGTAAACCAGCCCATTAACTAGTTAAATGACTAAACAAACAACCACTCGACATTATAAGGTGTGCATTTTTCGCAAACAACTGGAAATAGGCTACTGGGTCATCTTTTGGTAAAACTCTAAAATCTATTGAAAGGTAGAGCTGTTCAGATAGATAGATAGGAGAGGGTGGAGGGGTAGAGAAGTGGGGGGGTGGGGGTGCAGACAAGAAAAATAAGACTGGACCAACTACTTGCGTCTCCGGTGAGTCTTCTGTAAGTTGATACAATCTGTCACACAGGGCGAGCACGGGATATAATTATCAATTAACAACAAAGACATAACTCAATTGACTTCTTGCATTCATTATCAGTTGTTTCGCTTGTCAGTTTAACGACTGCTCTTTTTCGAAGTCCTTTAAGTAATTTCCTGTAACTGTATTTAGAGGGGTTTTTTTTTCTTCAAAATTTCACCAACATTTTTACTCTCATTTGCCCATTTTCCCCCAACCCTCCATTCATCCACATCTCCCACCCCTTCTAACCGATAATACTCAGATGTATTCATAAATACTTTAACAAAATGTCTTCAATCACCGATATGTGTGACGGGACATTAAACAAAATTCCTTCCTTCCATAACTCTTTTGACTTAGCATTCCATCTTATGCATAAAATTATTTTGTCATAAAGTTTTGTATGTTCAAATGCAATTAACTATAAAGAAGTTTTGCCTGTAACATTTTTTTTTCTTTATAAAACTAATACAAGGCAACTGGTCAGTCCTGATATGGATTCTCCGCGTGGAGCAGACTTTGAAATAAATCATAAATACTTTCGTTTGCCTGGTTCTCTCTACTACTTTGTCTTCATTTTTGCATTCGTTAAGTCTTGAGAAAAAACAACAACAACAACATAATTTGTAGTGACGTCCATGAGTATTACTTCTGTAGATAACAGGTAACCTGTTCAGGTAGTTTACTGTCATTAGTGACAACAAATATCGACAAGAAACTGCGACCTATAAGATAACATACAACCCCTACACTTCAACAGACAGTTGACTGCTATCAACAGCGACAACGTAATGCCAACAGATGGTGACCCACCTTGGCATCAAGAAGAGTGCCAACAGAGTGGAGGGGATCTGTAGAAGAGACAGGAGACCAAAGTTGAGGAACCTGTTCCCAGACAGCTTGGCAGACCCCAGCATCACCCCGTAGTAGAACAGATTGTTGGTCATCCTATATCATAGGCATAATTCAGAGTTGTATTATGGTATTTTGTATTTTGTTGTTTTGTCTTTCTCTTATTAAACTGCGTAACTGAATGGAGTCGAGGAATGATGTACATAACACAGACACACAGACACACACACACACACACACACACACACACACACACACACACACACACACACACACACACACACACACACACACATTCACTCACACTCATATTTGTACACTAATACCGCAAACCTGCATTCTGATATGATTCTTTTATTCTGATGCAGATCATATAATTATGGTTGAAGAATTGATATTAGCGTTTCACAAACAATTCGCATGTATGTTCATATAATATGTGAAGCAGGAACACAAGTGGACTTGTTATCAACTGTTGAAAATCCTTGCACATTAATGTCAATCAAAAATCTTTTGAATGTCAACAACGTACATAGAAATTTCGACAACTGTATAAAATTTGGCTGCGTTGTGTACAAGGAGCTCAAGATAGGGGTGGTATGTTTGTTGGGTGGTATCAGCACTGCACCGAACAAAGATTACAAACACCAGTCTCCTAAATCTCTCGTGAGTTATTCCACACGACGTACGTTGGTAGACGTTTCACCTGGCGGGGGAAAAAAACACCACGTGTAGAGTGACAGCCATAGCACCAGTAGGTATGTGATTATTATTATTATTATTATTTTTTTTTTTTGCTGCCCCATCATCTGCACCGTTTCAGTGGCATTACTCCCACGCCGCTCATTTAGATTCCCCCACACACGGCCACACCTGGGTTCGTCCGTCACAGTTCCAGCGTCGGCAGTCCGCAGGGAACCATCGATGTTAGGTCGCCAGGAAGCCACACACCAGAGGAAACCCTGTACTGCTGCTGAGTCACTTCGGTGGTGTTCAGTGGTGCCTGTTTTGATTCAACGTACTTAGGACACCACCTACTAAGCCCCCTACTAACGACAATAATGGCTTAGTCGCGGAGCCAGACTGAGTGAGCGTCCCTCCCAGAGTGGAGACCGCCACCACGCCCCTCAAACAACAGCCCCCCATGAATCTGCCGAGATTGAAGACATTGACAGGACTCACCCCAAGCACGGAAGTGGAGGGGTATCGAAACTGAGGTCACCATGACAACAGGGCATGAAAGGCCACAGATTTTGGGACTGTTTTGTTTTTTATATTGATGATGATGGAGGAGGAGGAGGATGACGATGACGATGACGATGTTGCTTTGGAGGTCCATTTTGGTTTGGGACTGCGTGACAAGGCTGTCATAATGATATCCCGGCGTTAACCAGGCCCGAGAGATACTGACACTTGCAGTGCTGGTCCGGTAATTAGAGCAACACACCCAAAGACGCATCCTTGAAGTGGATGACACTCGACTGTGTGGTCCCAGATCCCCATTTAAGCCCACAGCACACTCAGCTCTGGGTAGGAGCCGGCCACGGGCCGAAAAACTCACCTCCGCTGGGATTCGAACCCGCGTCCTTCCAGCCACGGCGGCTGGTGCATGTGAACTTTTCTGTTGAAGACACACCAGGTGGGACCCAACAGCCTGTTTATTAGAATTGATCAGAGGCACACAATTCATTTCAGTGACTGTGGATAACTAAATCTCCTCCCTAGAGATGGTTATTTTCTTTCTCCGGACTCTTCAAAAGTTTGCATGGTTTCACTACAGGCAAGAACACAGTTCCTCTAAAAGCACACACGCAACGACAAAAACAGATTCTCGGCAGCCACAAACAAGAACAGTTGTCTCCTCCACCTGTTGACAACAACCAAAAGCGTTCAAGAGGAAAATGCCATTACTATAAATGGAATTGTGGCTACGAAAAGGTTGACCAAAATTGGACGCTGGGGTGTGAGGTCAGTGTATGAACCTTCAACGTTAGTTTCAAGTATGAAGAGAGTGGATCGTCTTCGGATCGGCATCTTAAACCTGGACCAGGCTAGCTGGACTAGTTTAGGGAAGTCATCAGAGAACAGGACCATCCTGTTTTCTGGAAGACAGGACGAGATATTGCCCTCCACGTTATCAGAGCAGCCAGGAACACACTACTGGGACATATGCAAAGAAAGCTGCTTTGTGACCTACGAAAAGTCTATATCATCCTTGCGCTTTCTATCGACAACACAGACAAAGATGAAAACATGTTCAAGCAAATTCAATATAAACACACGTACAATTACAGGAGTTGTAAATGGTTCAAAACACTAACAGACAAAACATGGGAAGATAGGTAGAAAGACATTGATAGACAGACAAATAGAAAGATAGATAGAGACAGAGAGAGAAAGGGGGGGGGAGAGAGAGAGAGAGAGAGAGAGAGAGAGAGAGAGAGAGAGAGAGAGAGAGAGAGGATATACTTTACCAGACAAACATGCAGACGAGAAGGGGCACCAAAACAACCCTGTGCCGAAACAAGTCCAACACGGTGTATTTGGCGGAGGGTGGTTCGTCCTCTGACGTCACCCGTCCGTTGCTGCTGGCTTTGTTTCCATCTTTAGCGTCCACGTCTCTCTTGAACACGTCACTCTGGTCAGTTCTGACAGTTCTGTCTTCATTGCTGCCACCGCCATCAATGTTTCCTGTGTCGGTGACCCCTTCTTTGATGAACCCTTCATTCCCCTCTCTCTCGGTACTTGGTTCACAGGTGTCTGTCATGTCGTTGTCATTGCAGAGGACAGGTGCACTGGCAGCAGAAAAACTGCCGTTGGCTGACACTTGTTTCTGAAGTAGTTCCTTGATGTCTTCAATTTCAATGTCGTGTCCATTCTTCCTCCGACACGCTTTCTTCAGGATTCTTTCCGCTTCTTCAATTCTCCCAGCAGCCAACAGCCAGCGAGCTGATTCGTCCAAAATGCTGGTGTAAACAGAATGAAAAGTTGAATGTGAAGGGTTTCAGGGATATCAATAAACACTCTGAATTTCATAAAAGTATTTACTTAAACATTTAAAGCATTTTTATTATGATTAACTCTCTCCATACGAACGGCGAAAGAGGCGACGTTAACAGCGTTTCACCCCAGTTACCATCATCAAAATATTGCAAGCAGAAGGCTCTTATACTGAACAGGTGAATGTTGACAAAGAATACCACAATTCTGACGACGGAAGCTAAAGGTTGGGTCATTCAGACACCCACTGGACATCCGAGGGGTCTGTGTAGAGGAGAAGAGAGGACTGGCCGTACTGAGTGAGTTAATTAATGAGAGTGTGAACACTTCTGATCCTTTCTAGTTTCTCGAAATCAACTCTCCGTCAGTTTTCATGTTCTAGTGTTTGGTTTGGCGTTTCAGTAACCTTTCGTTTGATCTTTATAGCTGTTCGATAAATAGATAAATAAACAAATAAATGAATAAATAAGAAATAAAAAGTGGGATGCGTGTGGGGTCTCTTCCCTCTTTCTCCCTTCTTCCTCTCTGCATTCCTCGGGATTTACGTTAACATTATTAAAAAAAAAAAAAAAAATTCTAGGAGACGGGATGGGTGTTCATCTTCCCACTCCCCACTACATCCCAATACCCCCCCCCCCCTCCCCCACCTCCCCCTTCCCCCCACATATGCAGACGGTTCTGTTTCTTTCCCTCGTTCTGTCAAGGCTGAAACGTAAGTTTGGAATCTTCCGCTTGACCCACAAATTAAGGATTATCGTCGGCCGCGAGGATAGAAGGGAGGCAATAGGAAGGTGGGAAGGGAGACAACCGGAAAGTACTTGTGTGTTTGGTGCGACAAGCTGAACGCGTCATCAGGACTCTGACTCTTTCCACAATTAACACGCTAACGATCGGTTGCACGAAGAGGGTTGGTTCCTAGTTACTGCTAACTGTCACAGGGTCTTAAAATGGCTGTGGGTGGCCCAGTTTCAGTTTCAGTAGCTCAAGGTGGCGTCTCTGCGTTCGGACAAATCCATATACGCTACACCACATCTGCCAAGCAGATGCCTGACCAGCAGCGTAACCCAACGCGCTTAGTCAGGCCTTGAAAAAAACAACAACAAACAAACAAAAAAACAACAACAAAAAACATTGTTCTTTTGTTCATAAAAATAATATCTTCGTAATATTACTAATTACTTTTGGGAATTTTGTGCTGCTTTCTCTTGAATAAAATCTGACTACGTAGCTTGAAAAATATTTATACAATATTAATGAGAAATTGAGATGGATGCCATCACCATTTATACAGAGAAGGCATTTCCACCAGATTCGAAAAATAAAACCACAAAGCAATATATTTCAATTGGTAACACTGCTAATATTTTCAAGATTAAATGATAATATGTGCTTGATTACGATCAATGAATCTAAACTAGAAGTTATGCTGGTTTACCTTTTGCTTCGTTCATCTTATTCTTATAATCTCTCAGTAGTGTTTCTGCTGTTTGGAAAGAACAGTCACATAGGGTGAAATATTCGTCTTTTTTCCGTTCTCGAAAAATCGCGTATGAACGTTTTTGTAAAGAAAAATGGGTGGCTTTTAACTCGTTTTGAAATTTGAAGATAATACACAAAAACAATCGGTTGAGAACCCTCAGACCCTTACCACAGTAAGAGGAGACTGTAGAGAAACACGGAGGAATAGGCCAGACAGAGGTATCTCCAGGACACTCCTTGCAGGAAGTAGGCCACTGTGGCCACGAAGACACAGCTTGAGGACCACATGATGGCGTCCAGAACACTGGATAGACATCGCCACTGATGGGGCAACAGCTCCATGAACATCGTGTAGGCTGAGTTGATCATGCCCTGTAGATAACACACAGACACACACACACACACACACACACACACACACACACACACACACACACACACACACACACCTTCATTTCTAAACCACTGCCCCTGTCGTCAGGAGAACCAGACAACCAAGACACGTTTTGAAAAAAAAAGTATCCTTCTTTAAACTGAGTGGAAGGAGAAGGAGAAGTGGTCATCTATCACTCCGCTCGCCACCAAATACTATGGCCTTCAGCAGTCATTGCAACATAAAGCTAGATATTGTAGCCAGTAAACGCAATAGATAGAGAAAAAAGCAAGCAAAAGGAGACATATCGTACAAAACACGTTTATACACTGGATAATGCTCTGGTTTGTATGACTTGAAGGTACTTCAGATTAGATTAGGCACTGTCTTAAGTATGCAGGACTACATATGTGTGTGATTTTGATAACATATTGATAACACCTTGTTAGCATCAGAAAGAGGGAATGAGAGAGAGAGAGAGAGAGAGAGAGAGAGAGAGAGAGAGAGAGAGAGAGAGCACAATACACTATTACAACGTAGCTCTCACAATGCCACTCAACACAAACCATGATGATGTAACGCACCTTGAACAATACCCACCCTTCCACTCACTGCCTAGACATCCCCACACACCCCTCCAGCCCAACCCCATACACTCAAAACACAGTTCCTTTTCGTTTGTTGCACCTAAACAATGGAATTCACTGCCCTCACACCTCCGTTACACCCCAACACCTGCAATCAGGAGAGCACTCAAAACATATCTTTTCAAACTGTACTTTTCTCACTGAATTTTTTCCATCTGTATATGCTTGCTGTGATTTTTGTTGCTGGATGTGCTTTTTGCGTTGGTGATACCTGGTTCCCTGGTGTTTATTTTTGACAGTAGTGAATGTGGCGTGCTTTGTTTTGCTGTGATTTGCACCTGTGGGATTTGAGACTGTGATGGCACCTGTATCTATATATATATATATATATATATATATATATATATGTGTGTGTGTGTGTGTGTGTGTGTGTGTATGTGTATGTATATATATATATATATATATATATACATATATATATATATACATTATATATGTGTATATGTGTGTGTGTATGTATGTGTATGTATATATATATATATATATATATGTGTGTGTGTGTGTGTGTGTGTGTGTGTGTGTGTGTGTATGTGTGTATATATATATATATATATATATCTTTTATCATGTCAGTCTTACATATGCATATTTTAGCCATTGTCATATTAAACTTTGTAGACTTTGTACATTTTTTACGACACTTAGTCTTAAATTTCATTATTTTTTGTTGTGAAGCGCGGTGAGCCCCATCTGAGATGGGGGTACTGCGCTATATAAGCCTACATTTTATTATCATTATTATTTATTGTTGCACCCACACCATGACACAAACCAGGCTGTGCAGCACTACAACCTCACCGCCATGAAAATCCCGGCAACGATCCTGCCACCCAGGAACAACTCATAGCTGTGGACGAAGCTCAGACTGACGAAGGACGCCATGGTGGCCACAGCACAGGCCACGTACACTTTCCGCCGGCCGAAGCGGTCAGCTAGACCAGAGAACAGCATAGCGCCCACAGCCTGACCGCCAAAGAACCCTGTCTGGGTGAGCTCCGTCAGCCCTGTCTTGTCACACACCAGCGACCACTGAAAACATCAGACAGTGAACTTTGGTTTGGTAGTACATTTTCCCCCCCATTTGTAGACAGTGAAGGGATTCAATGTTGCAGAAACCTTCGGACTACTGCATGGACTACTTCTCATGGTAAAACCATACTACACACACACACACACACACACACACACACACACACCACACACACACGCGCGCGCGCACACACAAACACACACACACCTCAGTCACAATAGAGGTGTGGGAAGGCATGGAGAAGTTGACACCAGCCACACAGCGAAGAGAGTGAGTGGAGGATGTACCGGAAGTGTTGACAGTGACGTCAATGCTACACTGCTTATACTGGATGTTGTCGAGGGTGAAGTTTGTGACGTCATCAGGGAGATAATCCTCCACTTGGGTGACGTTATCCACCCGACTACACTGGTGATCTGGCTGGTAGCCTGTGGGACAAACATCATCATCATCATCATCATCGAAGTTCATTGCTAACGATGAAGACGTCAGTGACACAGAAGATGAGAACGCATTTCAAAGGCAGATGCAGAAATGTTGCAACACTGTGGGCAGGCTTCTTTCTCCTTCTTCGTTCATGGGCTGCAACTCCCACGTTCACTCGTATGTACACGAGCGGACTTTTACGTGCATGGCCGTTTTTACCCCGCCACGTAGGCAGCCATACTCCGTTTTCGGGGATGTGCATGCTGGGTATGTTCTTTTTTTCCATAACCCATCAAACGCTGACATGGATTACAGGATCTTTAACGTGCGTATTTGGTATTATGCTTGCGTATACACACGAAAGGGGTTCAGGCACTAGCCGGTCTGCACATATGTTGACCTGGGAGATCTGAAAAATCTCCACCCTTCACCCACTAGGCTCCGTTACCGAGATTCGAACCCGGGACCCTCAGATTGAAAGTCCAACGCTTTAAATACTCGGCTATTGCGCCCGGCACTGTGGGCAGGCAATAACAGATGTTTGGTCTCCTCTCCTTGCTGTGTGGAATTGACTCTTCTGGTCGATGTCCGGAACATGCCTTTACCTCGAACGCTATAACTCCCTTGTAGACACAGCCAGTTGCCAGACACTTTGGTCAGTGGCAAGGGTTTCCCACCCGCGAATGGGACTGCTGCAGGCCCCGAAAGGAGGCTTTCAGGAGGTCCTTGAAGCGTTTCAATGGTCCCTGCGATGTTCCTTGCGAAAGCAGCCAGCTCGGATGCTATCTTTGGTAATCGCGTGTCGTCCATTTGGACTACATGTCCAACCTACAGAAGCTGGGATTTCACGATGAGTGCTTCAACCCCAGTCCTCTTCGCTTTGTGAAGCACTTCTGTGTTGGGAACTCTGTCCTCCAATGAGATGCCCATGATCTTATGCAGGCACCAGAGGTGGAATTGATCAAGTGATCTGATCTGTTTCCTGTGCAACGTCCCTATCTCACAGCTTTAGAAATACAATACAATACAATACAATGCATCTTTATTAATCTGACTGGAAATTACATGTGCATTGAAAGGTTCGTCACTCACACCACACAGTCTCTCAGCCCGAAGTACAGTCTAACATATATACGAACATGGAACAAATTTAACTTTAAAGTGAAAAGGTTGAATTAAAATATAAAAGTGATAAAAACTCAGCAGCTTGATTTATCACACAGTAAAATTGCAACATGTATTTAAAAACAACAACAACAACTGACAAGCGCTATTTCCGAATAAGAGACACTATGATAAATTATGATTTTGTTGTTATGAACTCTTCAATGGCAGTTTGTGTAATGAGAATATCACTTTCTTGGATGCCATAAAAGAGATAATTATGTTCTGATTTTATCACATACATTAAGAAACATTGATTTCAGAATTAAAAATAACCCATAATCCACGTTATTAGAAATTCTTTAAAAATTACAGGTACAGTAGCTATGCTTAAAACATAATATTTCAACAAATATGTAAACATACACTTTTATAAACTCGTAAGACAACCATCTGCAAATACGTTAAAAAGTGGCCACTGCTTTTAACATATAAACACATGTTTCCACTCATAAAAAAGACACTGGCAGATTCACATTCACACCTCCCTCCCCCCCCCGCCCCCCCTCATTCTCCCCAAAGAACTCCGACCCATTACCCCCTCCCCCCCCTCTCCCACACGCACGTGCCTTGCATTTCAACTTTTTTATAACGCGCCCACGCCCGCACGAGCACGCACGCGCGTACACACACACACACACACACACACACACTAAAGCTTCCGCTTCTGTCCACCCATTTGCTGTTAAAATCTGGGTAGAAAGGGTGAGCTAGCTTCGTCGTCTAAAAACTGTATAAAAAATCTGTCATCTTTTTTCGGTAATACGTCGTCAAAACGGTCTTGTTTTCTGCCCTCTACCCTGCCCGTATTTGGTGATGATAATTATCTGCCTTGCAGACTGTCAGCTTGGTTGTCAGTTTGATGCAGCATTCACCCCCACAACTCACAGGAGGTACCTGCCTTTGCTAGACTGTTTAGAGATTTCTTTGTCTGTGTGTACAATATGACGAAAGGCGGCTTCCTAGGCGCCTGAGATTCTCTACTTTGTTCGGAATTGTGCCCTCCATTTTGATTCAAGGCTCTGAAGGGTTATGGTCTGGTGCAGGCTGGAACAATACATTTCTGGTTTTCTGCAGGCTGATGGTCAGGTCAGAGGACTTTGCTGAGGCTGACTGGCACCTGGGAAATTCCTGCAGGTATGGTTCGTTCAGTGCTGTAAGAGCACAGTCATCTGTAAACAGGAGATCCCTCGCTAGGGCTTACGGGACTTTGTATTTTGCCTCTCACGTCGAAGAAACATGGTTGTATGTATGCATGTATGTATGTATGTATATGTACGTATGTACAGGATTGAGTTGTTCGTAAAGGTGTGTGTGTGTGTGTGTGTGTGTGTGTGTGTGTGTGTGTGTGTGTGTGTGTGTGTGTGTGTGCATATTCTTTAGTTATTTGCTTTAATTAGGTACTGGATCAACATTTTCAACAGCACTGGACGCGTTTGTTGAAAATACCAAAATGTTGAAATGTTGATGATAAATACAGAAACATAACAACGTGAACGTAAGTATTTTATATTTCTTTTCTTCTTCTTCCTTTTTTTTGTTTTTGTTTTTTTTGTTTGTTTTTTTTTGTTTGTTTCGTAATGGCACGAATTTACACGCACACAAAACCCACGCTCTCAAAAGGCAGAACATTCATCAGCATAAACTGACACTCAACCATCCTCAGCACAGAGAGAGAGAGAGAGAGAGAGAGAGGGAGAGGGAGAGAGAGAGAGAGAGAGAGAGAGAGAGAGAGAGAGAGAGAGAGAGACAGAGAGAGACAGAGAGATAGAGACAGAGAGAGACACAGAGAGAGACAGAGACAGAAGAAAGAGACAGAGACAGAAGAGAGAGACAGAGAGAGACAGAGAGACAGAGAAGAGAGAGAGAGAGAGAGAGAAGAGAGAGAGAGAGAGACAGACTGAGACTGAGACTGAGATATCTTATTCATTTAAGGCCATGGCCCCATATGAAGAGGGGCAACAACAGAGTTAATAATCAATGCACAGATGAGCACCACAGGTCCTCACAAAATTTTATATACAAGAGATACTCGCAGCTGAAATGCTTTGAACAGAAAAAGTGCCAAACTACGAACGATATTTTCATTACTAGAAGCTATCAGTAGACCTAATCGGAACAAACATGGATCTGTATAATACTTCTTAGGTAAGAATTTCACACGAAGCGCGGTAAAGGAGACGTGGCTATCGCCGCAATCACACTGCAACATTTAGCCGTTTTCTCTGGATCTAGATAGATGTACAAGTTTAGTTACACCTGGTTGACACGGTCGATTCAATTTTTCTTTTATGTTCATTCTAGTTTTATAGTTTTAAAGTTGATATGAAAATTGATTATTTTGTTAAACTAATAACATATAGAGCCAAGTACAAGTACTTCTAAACGTCGTATGAAGTGAAAAGGGCTTCATTTTGAGCAAAGTCGAGACTGGAAATTTTTACGTTTCATCAATTCAAGGGTATTAACGCCCATGGTTTATTATTTTTAACTGTGAATTCCGACTGATTCTGTGGATATTTTTATGGCAGTTTGGGGTATAATCCAGTAAGTGATGAGGCGTTCACAAATCTTTCTCAGAATAAATATTTAACGATCTCCTTCTCCAACTTTCCATCACATGTTATAGTGTATTGTCGGTTGAATATAGGATTGAACGGGCAGGTCAACAACTTGAAACAAAATGGCGTCGTTCGCGTTCGCGAAGAATATGAGCACGCGCTTTGAATATGTATAAATATGTGTACGCAATTGATTTTTGCCCATGACCTTATTAGGGCTCAGCCATTAGATCTATAAAGTACATTCGTCGTATTGATTTGAGTATTTTCAAAAAACCCCCACTATGGCGAATGAACATAGTGAAAGCCCTGTACACTGAGAGTAAAAACACACAAGCTTTTTACGTATTGAGTATAATTTCAAAATGTAATGTTTAAGATGAGAAAGATCAGTTTAAAGCAAATTAAGTCCCCTAGCATTAATTACAGATTAATTTCCCTTTTTTTTACTGTCTGCACCAAAGACATGCAAAATAACTATAACTTCCATGCTTAGCAAAAGAAGTTCCTGTTTGAACACACACACACACACAAAAAAAGAAAGAAAAAAGTCTGTTCTTGTTGTTCTGTCAGAATATCAGATCAAAGTGCCTAGTTTAGAGAATTAAAAAGATGTAAATATAACAGTAAATTCAGTTTGCATATAATTAGGCTTCTTTAAAAAAAAAAATTTGTGCCCATCCCAGAGGTGCAATATTGTTTTAAACAAAATGACTGGAAAGAACTGAATTTTTCTTATTTTTATGCCAAATGTGGTGTCAACTGACAAAGTATTTGCAGAGAAAATGGCAATGTTAAAGTTTACCACGGACACACAGACACACACAGATACACACACACACACACACACACACACACACACACACACACACACACACTTTGTTTACACAAGTGAGTCAACAAAATGAACTTCATCTTCAATAGAGACTTTGCACAATGGACATAAGAAAGCAAATTTATTTCTATTGTTATAGCGAAACTGATGAACATTAATTTCGGTTATGCCAAATCTAAATCTGGTCAAGATAAATGGTAAATAACGATCTAAATTCAGAGACAGATATTTCTTCACTAAATGAGACGAACTATACACTGTATATAAATCAAATCTGTCACTATACTTAATGTGATTTTCCCAATCTTGCCATCTGCAATCAATTAGTCATTGGCGGATAATTCGCACAAATAATTTTTCGTCACCTACTCCTTGATTAACCCAAGCATACCCAAAACCAAGTTCAAATAAACATAATTGTACATTAGAAACCCAGTTATTTTTCCCTTCAAGTCTAAATCATACAACATGCTTTTCGTGGCAAATCTATCATTATTCATTTTTGTTAATTTGAGCCAATAACTGACACATCTAACTGCCGAGTTCATATAAATAGGAAACCTATTCGTCTCACCATAAACTAAGTCATTTGGTGTTCTCATACTAACCCCTAAAAACTTTTTTAACCGAAACAAATGCACTGACTCACAATGCACAATAGCTTTTTATCCAGTCCCCACAATTCTGATCCATATTGCACAATGGGTTGTATTTGAGCATCAACAATTTTAAGAAAAAGATCAAAAGAATTGCTATTCGATACAAACAATTTCATCAACACAAATATCAATGCATTTTTTGCTCTACTACACAGGCCTCTACATGCTGCTACAAAACTTAAACGAGTTGGAAAAAAGGACTCCAAGGTATTTATAAGCATTCACAACAGACAATGCAACACCACCAAAAAACCACCTTTTCCTCGCTGCCAAGTGCCCCCCTTCCTAACTACAATAATATAACTTTTATTCAAATTAACACATAACTGTAATTTACTTGCTGCATTTTTCAGGCTGTTTAGTTGAGACTGTAAACCAGTAACAGTTTCTGAGAACAAAACTATATCATCCGCTAGTAATAAAACAAACAATTCAAAATTATCAATTGTAAACATAGCACCATGCCTACCCTTCTCTATTACTTCTATTGACAATTCATTTATGAATGATGAAAATAAGATAGGACTGCACACATCCTCTTGTTTCACACCTCTAGCACAATTAATATAATCAGTAAGCTTGTCTCCAGATCTGATTCTTGTTTTTACAACATTATACATACTCTTAACACAATTAAAAAGCTTTCCTCTAATACCATGTTTAATTAAGATAGGCCATAATATGTTCCTGTTAAAAGAATCAAACGCCTTATCAAAATCAATAAAGGCAACATAAAGTTTGCGATTATAAGAAAACTGTTTCTGAATTAAGGCCAAAAGGGTAAACATATGGTCAGTTGTTGAATATCCTCGCTTAAAACCAGCTTGATACTCCCCAGTTAAATTATTTTCCTCAACAAATTCCTGAAGTCGCCGATTAATTATTGTACTAAACACTTTGCTACTAATATTTGACAATGATATGCCTCTATAATTATTTGTATCATTAATATTACCTTTCTTATATAATGGGAGGATAACAGCCTCACACCAGCTTTCAGAATAAATGCCCTCATCAAATAGCTTGTTGAAGAACTTTACTAAAAAATGTATACTTTTTTCACAAGAGGTTTTTAAGAATTCCCCAAGAATACCATCGAGACCTGCAGCTTTGCTGTTTTTTTACTTTTTCAAGCGCAAAAAGAACCTCGTGTGAAAAAGGGCGATTCATAGAATGATTCTCCACATTTGGTAACACATATTCATCACTATCATATGATAAATCTTTATCAAGTAAGGCTTTAAAATGCCCAAACCATTTATCAATAGAAATAGCATGCTTCGGCTGTTTCTTTTTAGAACAACTTTTATTCCTATTTTTCCAAAATTCTTGTTGATAATTAAAAGAACACTCAAAACTGTCCAAAAGATTTTTATTAAACAACTTTTGCATTCTAACTAAAGTGTTTTTATATTCTCTTCTAGCTCTTACGTATGAAATTTCATCATCTTTATCTAACGTTCTTCTACATTTTCTCAACAATCTATGAACCTTCGTCATACTAATCCTACATTCCCCATTAAAACCAACCCTCATTTCGTTTATTTTGATCCACTCGAACAGATTTTTTCATACATGCTGCACAGTCTCGGATACAGTTGTTAAACACCTCCGAAGCTTCATTAGCATTCACATCAATCATTTCTAAAGCAATTTTAAGTCTATCCTGGGTACTTAACTCACACAAATTACGAACAAATTCTTGACTATAATACTCATTCCACACAAATTTTTCAATTACATGAACATCAGATTTCCTGTTTGTAGACTTATTCTCAATGGGACATGAAATATAACATTCAATTGGAAAATGGTCTGATTCAGCTCGATCAGCAACACGCAATGTACACACATCTGAAACAATGCTGTAAAGGTCATTTGACAAAACAAAATAGTCGTTCACACTGTTTCCGCTTTCACTGATGAATGTGTATCGGCCTTCCAGGTCGCCATTACATTAACCATTAAAAACAGTCAAATCTAATGCAGTGCACATGTTAAGCATTTTTTCCCATAAGAGTTAACAACAGAATCTTGAGATCTACGAATCGAATTAACCGAACAACTTTTAAACTGACACTCTATATCACGGGTTGGAAAAATATTCGAGATTCGACTATTTAAGTCACCACAGAGCATTATATAAACACCATCAAAATAATAACAGTAAATCAGTCAAACAAGCTTCAAGTATTGTTATTCCTTGATCATAATCAAAGTATGTATAAAATGGAGATCCTTCTGGAGGCACATAAACACATATGTAAAGAACATCTTTCAGGAAACCAAATAATCGTTTATCAATAAGGAACGCACAAATATTTTCATATATGTTATTTAACTCACGAATAAATGGACAAAATTCATTTCTAACTAAACAAAAAATTCCACCAGACTTCCTCCCTTGCTTTGTAAACTTAAGAGCAGTCTTCCCATATAATTTAAACCCAGCAAACAAATCAGTTTCACAGATTTCCTCAAAAGTTTCAATAAGAGATATAAAATCAAAGGATGAAATGTATGTTACAAAGTCACAAAATATCAACTTAGAACGGAAACCATTTATATTCTATGACAAACAGGAAAAACGACATAAGGATTCCACAGAACACGGTGTGTCATTCACAACACACGAGGCTTTAGTTACAAAAGTGTTGACAATGTGTTTGGCAAAACAGCCATGACCCCCACACCCCCTCATGTCATCGTGTGAAACATTCTCTGACAACACATCACACACCTGCCTGAGCTGACATCAAGTTCGTGTTGAACTGGACTTATTTTCTCACGCACAACTTTTTCACGTGGCCCGCACGAGGCAAACGGAACGCGGCCCGAGCAAGAGAGAGACAGAGAGAGAGAGAGAGAAAGAGAGAGAGACAGAGACAGTGACAGAGAGAGAGAGAGAGAGAGAGAGAGAGAGAGGAGACAGACAGACAGAGAAACAGACGGACACACAGGCCGACACACACACCACGGAGAGAGAGAGAGAGACAGAGAGAGAGAGAGAGAGAGAGAGAGAGGAGAGAGACAGACACAGAGAGAGAGAGGAGACAGACAGACAGACAAAGAAAGAAAGAGACGGACACACAGCCAGACACACACACCACGGACAGAGAGAGAGTGAGAGAGAGAGAGCGAGAGAGAGCATAGATACATGGACTGGAAACACGTTGGGAGAAAGAAAGCAGTTGACATGAAAATCAAAAACACTAACCTAGAAACACGAAAGCCATGGTTAACAATCCATACATAAAACTGGCGAGAAGCTGTAGTGCCAGCTGGACGACATGGTAGCGTCTTCTTCTTCCGAACTGCTGAAAGATGGCCTCCAAGTCCACACTCTCCTTTTCATCACAGGGTGGCCTCTCCTGACATGTCGGGTCACGTGGCTCTCCTAATCCGTCGACAGCTGGGAGTTTGTTCTCCGTCATGGTCATAGTGGTCATGAGGCGACTGGGCAAGCAGACACACATGGATGATATAATGATCATTGAACCAGCAAAAACCCTTGCCTGTCTCTGTCTCTCCCTCTCTCTCTGTCTCTCTGTCTGTGTCTCTGTCTGTCTGTCTGTCTGTCTGTCTCTCTGTCTCTCTGTCTGTCTGACTCTCTCTCCCCCTGTCTCTCTCTGTCTCTCTCTCTGTGTCTCTCTCTGTGTTTCTCTGTCTCTCTTTGTCTCTGTCTCTCTCGTACTCCCGCTGTTGCACGTGGCGGACGGCGCGGTGTGACCAATAGACAGATTGAGCTTGGCGCTCATTGGGGCAACCAGTCCGGCAAGTCACCTGGCAGTGGCAGTGGCAGTGATAGACACTTGCGGGCCAGAAACAAATAGGCCAGGCTCGACCATCCTAAATATTGGAAGTTTTTAAATTATAACGTGGAGAATCTTTATACAAAATTGTCTGAGGTCTCATTTATAAATTATGTCAATACTTTTCATTTTGTTTGTTTAACTGAAACATTTTTTGATTCGTCCTTTGATTACAGTAACATTTTTCCAGAGTATCTCAAGTTTTTTGCTCCTGCAAAGAAAATGTCACATCAAGGGAGAAAATCGGGAGGAGTTTTAGTGTTAATAAAAAATACTTTGAAACAGTTTGTGAAAGAAATTTCTTTAAACTGTGCGAACACTGTAGCGATCAAAGTTAATAGAAGAGTTTTCAATGTTGACAAAGATGTTCTTTTTGTTGCAGCTTACATAGTACCAGAAGGAGGTCCACTGTACAACGAAACAGAATTAAACGATGGAGTATTGATTTTGGAAGAATGTTTGCTGCAGGTTGTGCAAGATAAGGATGTGTATGTTATTGTTTGTGGAGATTTGAATGCACGTACAGGTTGTGAGCAGTCTAAAAGTGAAGATATGGGTATCAGTGTTTTTGATCTGGATTGGGAAAATATGGAGGAAGATTCACGTTGTTCAAAGGATGTTACTATAAATAATTTTGGGAAATCCCTATTGGACTTTTGCTTTTTGTTTGAACTTGTAATTTTGAATGGTTTTTGTAATGAGGATCGAGGCGGCGATTTTACTTTTGTTTCTCCCAAGGATGTAGTGTCATTGATTATTTTCTTGTTTCTGACTGTTTATTAGATAGTTGCAATTTATGTATTGGTGACAGTTTATTTTCATGGCATCTGCCAGTCGAATTGTCCTTCATAAATGTATTAACTACTGAAAAAGAATCTGATTCAATTCAAAAAGGAGAAGAACGGATAGTGTGGTCTGAGGAAAATGTGCATGTATATAAGGATGAGTTGGACAGTTGTCAGTTTAAGGAGTGTTTACAGAATGCTTTTGACATGTTAAATGTTGATGTTAATACCTGTGTCAAATTGTTTTCATGTGCATTGTATGGAGCAGCTGCATGTATGATTCGAACAGTTGGTAGAGGACAGAAGAAATGTAATGATTGGTTTGATGATGAGTGTAAGAGGAAGAAAAGACTTGTCAGAGGCCTTCTTAAAAGTTTCCAGAGATGTAAAACTGAAGATAATAAAAGAGAACGTAAAGAAGCATTTGTAAAGGAAAGGAAGGAATATGTTTATTTGAAGAGAAGAAAGAAACGGTGAATTTGAGGAGCTAAGGTTACAGAAATTAAAATTATCAATCAAAGATTCAAATCTGTTTTGGGCAACAGTAAGATCTGTAAATAGAAAGGCATTTGTTTATAATAATATTAGTGCTCAGCAATGGTATGACCATTTTTCTAGTGTACTTGAAGGCAATGCTAACACTGAAACAGAAGATGAGGTAGTAGAGGAGGTTGGTGATTTCGAAGAACCTTTTTTTAATGACCCAATTAGCAGACAAGAAGTAATTGATAGCATAAACAATTTAAAACCAGGTAAAAGTGCAGGCCCAGATAAAATATTGAGTGAAATGTTAAAGCAGGCAAATACAGATGTTGTTGATTTTCTGGTGTTCTTATTTAACAGATGTTTTAATGATGGAATCTTTCCTACAGACTGGGCAAAATCGATTATCATACCTATTCACAAAAAGGGAGACCCGAATAATCCAGATAATTACCGTGGAGTTGCACTTACAAGTATTATTAGTAAAGTTTACACTTACATTTTAAATAGAAGATTAACTAAATGAGCTGAACGAGAAGAAAAGATTATTGAAGAGCAAGCTGGATTTCGATCAGGTTACAGCACCATTGACCACATTTTCACATTGTATGCAATTGTCCAAACACATTTATTAAAAAATACAAAATTGTATGTTGCTTTTGTAGATTTTCAGAAGGCCTTCGACTCTGTGAATCGAAATAGTTTATGGAATGTGTTACCTAAAACTGGTGTTGATGGTAAGCTTTATATGGCACTGCGTGGTGTATATGATGCAGTTTTAGCGTGTGTGCGTGAGAAGGGTGTATATTCAGATGTATTTGATTGCCCACGTGGCGTAAAACAAGGATGTCTGTTGAGCCCTATGATGTTTTCGTTCTTTATTAATGAACTGGCAGGAGAGATAACGAAAAAAGGAAGACATGGGATTCAAATGATCCCTGGGGCTGTTGAACTGTTTCTTATGTTATTTGCAGATGATGTAATTCTTTTGTCTGACACGGCCATAGGACTTCAAAATCAGCTGAATATATTAAAGCAAGAAGCAGATAGATTATTCTTAAAAGTTAATCTTGAGAAAACAAATGTAGTTGTGTTTAGAAAAGGTGGTTACCTATCTAGATATGAAAGATGGCACTATGGAACTGATGAAGTGAAGGTAACTAATGCTTATAAATATCTTGGTATGATTTTTACAACTAAGCTGAGTTTGACAAGGACAGTAGCAGAGATCTGTAGAAAGGGGAAGAAGGGGGTTATAGAAATCTTAAGGTGTTTACGTAAATTAGGCTCGATAGATACATACATATTTTGGAAACTTTTGGATACTCAAATAGAACCAATAATAACATACGGTGCCGAAATTTGGGGACTTTCTGATATCAAAGATTTAGAAAAAGTACATAAATTAGCTATTAAACGTTTTTTAAATGTTCCATTACATGCTTCAAGTACTGTATTATATGGAGAAAGTGGTAGATACCCATTATATATTAAATCATGTGTGAAATGTATAAAATATTGGTTAAAATTAATCAGGCTACCCACATCGAGATTATGTAAGCAGGCGTATGAAATGTTAGTAAATGAACATGAGAGAGGGAAGGAAGGTATATTTTGTAAAGAAGACATTAACTGTAAATGGATTTGGGATTGTGTGGATGTGTCAGGGAGTTGGATGTGTAGAAGGATTTGTTTCAGAATTCAAAGATAGGCTAATTGCTTCATGTAAACAGAATTGGCACTGTAAAATGGAAAGCACTGAGAAATATAGATGGTTTTATAGTTTTAAAAGTATATTTCAAACAGAAAAATATATCACAGTCGTGACAAACAAGTGGCACCGAACAAGTCTCGCCAGATTTAGAACGAGAACGATTGGGTTGAATGCTTATGAAAAGTGGTTTCAGACTGAGCCCTCGTTACTTTCCCCTTGTCCGATGTGCGGTCATTTAAGGGAGGATGAACTACATTTTTTGTTTAGTTGTAAAGCTTATGACGATATTCGAGAAAAATGTGTTGTATTTAAAACAAATTTAGCAAAGAATGAAGATATTTTTGAAGTGCTTAATCTAAATCAGGAAACTTCACTACAGTCACTTGCAAAATATATTGCCGAAGCGAATAACATGCGACGAAAAAAAAACCAATCATAAAATAGTATCAGGTGCTGCTCATTGTGAAAATTGAAATCTGTGTTGTCATTCTCATATGGAAAATATTTATGTTGTACATTTATATATGTTTTTTGTTTTTATTTCTCACTACATGCCATTACTTTGAATGAATGGTCGAACTGCACTTTGTTGCACAGATTGATTGATTTCGTTTTGGCTTTGGTTTTCATCAATATTATTACTATTGATGCATGTTGTTATTTGTATTATGAACCCCCATGTCATTAGGGCTGTAAAGCTATTGACATTAAAGTGTTCAGTGTTCAGTCTTCTCTCTCCGTCTCTCTCTCTGTCTCTTTCTCCGTCTCTCTCTCTCTGTCTCTCTCTGTCTCTGTGTGAGTATGTGTCTCTATCTCTGTCTCTCTCTCCGTCTCTTTCTCTCTGTCTCTCTCTCTGCCTCTGTCTGTGTGTGTGTCTCTCTCTGTCTCTGTCTCTCTCTCTCTCTGTGTCTAGGAAAGCAGACAGACATGGGTGATGGTTATGATCACTGAACCAGCAAAAAAAACCCTTGCCTGTCTCTGTCTGTCTGTCTCTCCCTCTCTGTCTGTCTGTCTCTCCCCCTCTCTCTCTGTCTCTGTCTGTCTCTCTCTCCCCCCTCTCTCTTTGTCTCTGTCTCTCTCTGTCTCTGTCTCCCTGTGTGTGTGTGTGTGTGTGTGTGTGTGTGTTGTGTGTGTGTGTGTGTGTGTGCGTGTGTGTGTGTGTGTGTGTGTGTGTGTGTGTGTGTGTGTGTGTCTCTCTCTCTCTCTGTCCCCCTCTCTCTGTCTCTTTCTCTGTCTGTCTCTCTCTCTCTGTTTTCTCTGTTTCTCTGTCTCCCTGTCTCTGTCTCTCACTCTGTCTCTGTCTCTCTGCTTCTGTCTCTCTCTCTCTCTGTCTAGAAAAGCAGACAGACATGGGTGATGGTAATGATCACTGAACCAGCAAAAAACTTTACCTGTCTCTGTCTCTCTCCCTCTCTGTGTCTGTCTCTGTCTCTGTCTCTCTCTCTCTCTGTCTGTCTCTGTCTGTCTCTCTCCCCCTCTCTCTGTCCCTCTCTCTCTCTGTCTCTGTCCCTCTCTCTATCTCTCTGTCTCTCTCTCTGTTTCTCTGTCTCTGTTTCTCTGTTTCTGTCTCTTCTCTCTCTCTCTCTATCTCTCTGTCTCTCTCTCCGTCTCTCTCTCTGTGTCTCTCTCTGTGTCTCTCTCTCTTTGTCTCTGTCTCTCTCTCTGTGTCCAGGGAAGCACACACATGGATGAAGGGAAGGAGAGAGAGAGACTGGGGAGAAAGGAGAGACAGACAGAACACACACACACACACACACACACACACACACACACACACACACACACACACACATGCGTGAGTGTCTTTATGTGTGGTCAAGCGGACAAGCATCCGTCCTTCCCTCTCCCACACGGTCTAACAGTGTATATGTTCACATATCCACTCCCTTCTGCCCAGGACAACCGAGGCATCTACTGCAACTCACACCAGAGCAAATGATAAACCCAGACAGAAACCACCCACCTGTCACACTCAGGAACGCATGCAGCAACACACCAGAGCAGCAATATACCAAGACAACTGTATACAGTCATCAATCAATTCCAGATCGCATGCCGCAAGACACCCTGGAGGCAATTATAGCGCCAGACAATAGGAAAAAAAAAAAATGAACGAAAGCTATCAGTCGCGGTGTGAGTGAAGAGTGTTTTTTTTAATAGTTTACTGAGGGAAAAAAAGAAGAAAAAAAGAAAACGTGGGGAAAAAAACGAGGAGGATGGAGGTCCCACACATAAAAAAGAAAAAAAGAAAAGAAAAGGAAAAATCGAGAAAAAAAAGAAAAAGAAGGAAAAAAAAGAGGAGGAACGAGACCCCCCTCTCCTCCCTTATCCCTCCTCCCCCCCGCCCACACACACACACACACACACACAAAGACACTGCTTCGTGACTTGCACGGCTGTTGCTTCCTGACGATTCTCTTAGGATCAGACAGTTTTCTGAAGCCAGTTGCATTGCTCGGACGGAAGAGCCTAGTAATGGTCGTAACCCGCCACTAACTGTGTGTAGTATGGAACTGACCAATGGCGTAGTTCGGTCAACGTAGGCATTCAGTCACGTGTAACTGTATTATCAATGGTTTCTCCAGTCAATGGGAAACCATTTACAGCTTAGTCTTTTGTGAAGGGCTATGACTCTCAAACTAGGAGGCAAAATTGCACTGGCTCTTAGTGCTGCAGCCTTGTGGGCTAGTTGGCCATTGGGAACCATCCCAACGCCGACTGTTCTAAAACCCTCTTGGCCGAGAGAGTGGGGATGTACTTGGGCAAGACACTCTTCACTATAATCAAATTCTAGCCCGAATAGTCGGAAGAGCAGTTGCCTCCTCTGCTGTTCTGATGGTCACAGTCAGACACGACTGACTATCATATATATATAACTGTCAAAAAGTTAGAACCAAGCGATGCAACTGGCACCTGGAGCGCTTTTTCTAGAGCGCACAAGACAGACATGGTAATGAGGTCACAATCCTAAGCAGCTCCCCTGATAGGGTAAAACACTTCCGGAGAATGGACAGCAGGCAAACTAGTCGCAGCCAACTAGAAAAGCGGCTTCCACCAGCCACCGTGGCGAAGTGGTTAGCGTCGCGGACTGACGGCTGGGAGGACGCGGGTTCGAATCCCAGCGGAGGTGGGTTTTTCGGCCCGTGGCCGGCTCCTACCCAGAGTTGAGTGTGCTGTGGGCTTAACTGGGGAGACTGGGACCACACAGTTGAGTGTCATCCACTTCAAGGATGCGTTTTTGGGTATGTTGCTCTAATTACCTGACCAACACTGCAAGTGTCCGTATCTCTCGGGCCTGGTTAACGCCGGGATATCATTATGACAGGAAGCGTAGAGTACAGCCTTGTCACGCAGTCCCAAACCAAAATGGACCTCCATAGCAACATCGTCATCGTCATCCTCCTCTTCCTTCATTATCATCAAAATAAACAAAACAGTCTCAAAGTCTGTGGCCTTTTATGCCCTGCTCTCATGGTGACCTCAGTTTCGATACCCCTCCACTTCCGTGCTTGGGATAAGTCCTGTCAATGTCTTCAGTGTCGGCAGATTCATAGGGGGCTGTTGTTTGAGGGACGTGGTGGCGGTCTCCACTCTGGGAAGGACGCTCACTCAGTCTGGCTCCGCGACTAAGTCATTATTGTCGTTAGTAGGGGGCTTAGTAGGTGGTCTCATAAGTACGTCAAATCAGAACAGGCACCACTGAACACCACCGAAGTGACTCAGCAGCAGTGCAGAGTCTCCTCTGGTGTGTGGCCTCCTGGCGATGAGCGGCGTGGGAGTAATGCCACTGAAACTGTGCAGATGATGGGGCAGCACAAAAAAAAAAAAAAAAAGAAAAAAGAAAAAAAAAGCGACTTCCACATTGCAGTGTCATTCACAGCGCGCTAAAGAAGAGGCTGGATGCCTCGGTTGTCCTGGTCAGAAGGGAGTGGATATGTGAACACGCGAAATATACACTGTAAGACCGTGTGGGAGAAGGAAGGGAAGGACTGATGCTTGTGCGCTGACCACACATGAAGACACGCACGCACGCATGTGTGTGTGTGTGTGTGTGTGTGTGTGTGTGTGTGTGTGTGTGTGTGTGTGTGTGTGTGTTCTTTCTGTCCCTCCACCCCCCTCCACAGTCTCTCTCTCTCCCTCCCTATCCCATGTCACCACCCCCCCTTTCATCAAACCAAGACCAAACGCCTTAACAACGTGAACTCAAGAGCATCAGGCGTTATGTGTGTGTGTGTGTGTGCGCGCGCGCGCGCGTGTGTGTATGTGTGTTTATCATGTGTGTGTGTGTATGTGTGTGTTTATCATATGTGTGTGTGTGTGTGTGTGTGTGTGTTTATCATGTGTGTGTGTGTGTGTGTGTGTGTGTGTGTGTGTGTGTGTGTGTTCTGTCTGTCTCTCCTTTCCTCCAAGTC
>NC_134897.1:16622032-16632032 GCF_041734735.1 Babylonia areolata | reverse complement strand
GACAAAATTCTTTATTTCGAGGATAATAGAAAAGCACTGGTGTGGGTTTTTTTTTTTTTTTTTTTTTTTTCATCCAGTCTCCGCCCTGAATAGGGTCTACACTACACAATACTAAATAAAGATAAAGCATGGTGTTAGTAGAAATACATAACAAAGGGGAAACAATCAAAGATTAAAGAAACAAAAAAATTAAACACACACACACACACACACACACACACACACACACACACACACACACACACACACACAGGCACAAGCATGGTGTTAGTAAAATGCATATGAGAAAAAAGAACAAAAAGAAAGAAACACACATAACGTTGACACACCACACCACAGACCAGAATGGGGGACGGAGGGTGAGGAAGGTTCTTAGTCAACCGTCTTTGGTAAGCGCATGGATGACAGACGTTTCATGGGTAATGAATCCCGCTGTAATCAGCAGTTTCTTTCTTTGCACCCATTCCAGCAGTGCTGGCTGCTTTGGCAATGAGGAGGGTAACAACTCGTCCTGTCTCCCAGGAAACAGGATAGTCCTGTTCTCTGTGGACTCCAGCAAGCTTGGTCCAGGTTTAAGAAGCTGATCCAAAAAACTATACACTTTATTCCATGCTTTAAACTAACCTTGAAGGTTCAGACACTGATCTCGCATCCCAATGTCCAATGTTGGCCACCCTCTTTGCAGCCACAGTTCCAGTTAAAGACACAGAATATTATTTAACGCTTTTTTTATATACTTCTGTCCAACATGGAGTCTTCTGGAGGAGACACCTGTTGTTAAAGGCTGCTGAGAATCTGCAGTAAGTGTGCCCCCGCCCCCCCACCTTTTTATTTTATTTTTAAAAGAACCGAGTTTTTGCCTATGGTGAAACCAGTGCAAGATCCTGTATGAAAAAGAAGTCGTCATCTTTGGAAACAAAAGCATCCAGCGACAGTTACTGGAATCAGTAGTGTGTGCCTCTGACAGACGTCTCTGTTCTGTCCCATCTGGGGTGATTTCGAAAGAAAAGTTCACATGTCTATTGATGCCGTGTCAGTATTATCATCCCTCACGTGATTTAATTAAGTCGCAGGCTGATGTGTGGCACTTGCCAGCGTGTGGCGCTGAAGATTTAGGAGACTGGTGCATGTTTTATTTGTTAGGTGCAGTTTTGTCACCCTACAAAGATGCACAAGGTCCGTATACACTACACAGAAAACATTTATGTATTCATCATAATTTCTTTAGAAGTTGTTCACATTAAAAGAATGTGAAAAGAAATGATATGAAAATAATGATCTTTCCTATTGTTTGCAAGCATTTTCAACAGTTCATAACAAATCCATCCATGTTCATGGAACACAGATTTTTTTGTGACCAAATACATGTCAGTTGTGTGTGAAAAGCTGTTATTTGATGATCTCGCATAAACGTGTTAAAGGTTTTGTTTGCAGTTTCTCTCTCTCTCTCTCTCTCTCTCTCTCTCTCTCTCTCTCTGTGTGTGTGTGTGTGTGTGTGTGTGTGTGTGTGTGTGTGTGTGTGTGTGTGTCTGATCACCCTCTGCCATACGTAACAGTCCTTGATTCTATGATAGGTACACTTTTCAGACAGACCTTGTGGTTTAGAACACCAGTTAGAAGTAAGTAATAATTTTTACGTCCATTACGTGCATTATTCTATGATTCCACTCAAGTATGCGGTTTGGTGACAAGAAGATGCAATAAAAAACAACAAAAAAACACCACCAACAACAAACAAACAAAAACAAAACAAAACAAGACGCAAAGCCTTCGAGACTTACTTGTGCTTCGCGCTTTATCCATTAAAGGAATCACGAGAAGAATAGAAAAGAGAGTAAACATTCGTTATAAAGTGTTCTATATTAAATATGATATAGTTATGAAATAAGCTTGGGAGAAAAAAAAGAGACAAAAAAGGCACGCGAGCGGGATCGAACTACGAATGTTCAGTTCCGAGGTAAGCAGACTTAACTCCATGGCTGCGGCGCATCTGACGTCTTTCCTCTTCGTGCGATAGATCGACGTGATTGTACTGGACGTAATAACGCCGTTTAAATGTTTTTCATGTGTTGAATTATATTCATTCAGATGAGACGATAAACCGAGGTCCCGTGTGCAGCATGCGCTTAGCGCACGTAAAAGAACCCACGGCAACAAAAGGGCTGTTCCTGGCAAAATTCTGTAGAAAAATCCACTTCGATAGGGAAAACAAATGAAACTGCACGCCGGAAATTTTTTTTTTTTTAAAAGGTGGCGCTGAAGTGTAGCGACGCGCTCTTCCTGGGGAGAGCAACCCGAATTTCACACAGTGCATATGCTTTAGTAACCTGACGATTAAGCATATAATTTTTGACTGTAGCTTGATGAAGCCTTATGTACACGAAAGTGTGTCTTCACAAGTGACTGAGAACGTTGATGTTTTTGACTTTTTGCAATCATTATCAGTTGTTTCGCTTGTCAGTTTAACGACTTCTCTTTTACGAAGTCCTTTAAGTAATTTCCTGTAATTGTATTTAGATTTTTTTTTCAAATTTCACCCTCATTTCACCCTCATTTCACCCTCATTTGCCCAGTTTCCCCCAGCCCTCCATTCATTCACATCTGCCACCCCTTCTGACCGATAATACTCAAATGTATTTATAAATACTTTAACGAAATGTCTTCAATCACCGTTATGTGTGAGGGGACATTAAGCAAAAAACTCCTTCTCACTTGCTGTTCGATCTACCGCTCATAATGGCAAACATTGTACTCATTCGTTATTAAGAAAACACAAACCGTTTACTTAACAAATAAAAGACATTTTGAGCAGACTAGGTTTCCTTTTTTGTGGAGGTTTCTAAAGTGAATGTTATGGAAATGTATTTGGTTTTTCCTTCCTTGATGACATTTCAGTTTGTTTCACTGTACCCCTTGTTCACGTGCATACTAGCTGACAGGTAGCGTAAGCAGGAATTGTTTTGAATCACATGTCTTTGCCCAATCAAGAATAACCGGACTTGTTTGTTATCAAATATTAATCAAAGTGCTTTTCTCTCTTGTAAGTTTCTAATGATACAAAAATCGTCGAAGATTTCCTTGTCGCTGTGAAATTTTGTTTTTTAAAAAGCATTATTTTGCAGGTTGTATGGCGTGTTGTTGAGCGCTTCAAGAGCGCTTGCAGTATGTGTCGGATTCTTCCAAAGGCCGCTCCGTTGACACAGTCACTGATGATAGCGTGTACAGTGTTCATGAAAAATACAGAATCGGTCACAGTTCAGTTCCAAAGTTGTTCCAAGCAAGACAAACATGTTAAACCTATAGAATTGATATCTCTTAAAAGAAAAAAATATATCACATGACATATCCTGTTTAAAAAAGACAGAGTTAATATTACTGGGGGGAAAAATCGATGATTATTTTCTGTGCATAATTCCAAAGCTGACAGCACTTCAGCAGACTTAGCAGAGATCTCTCTACTGGCCCTATGATGGCAACTGCTGGCGATTAAAACAAAGATACGTTTATGCAGTTCTGAGGCAAACCCTATTATCACACACAGACATTTCAGTCTGTCGTTCCTAACAAATTCAGTTTAGTGTTCTTGATCAGAACTTTACATAAGCGATGAATCGTCATGCATGAAATACGAAGAAAAACGAAAACCAAGATCGTAAGTTGTAAGCGCATAATTGTTCAGATAATTCCATCTCAAGTAACTGTTTCAACAGATCAATAGCAGTATTCATTGGCATTTTGGTTCACGAAATAACCATATCCCCCCCCCCCTCTCTCTCTCTCTCTCTGTGTGTGTGTGTGTGTGTGTGTGTGTGTGTGTGTGTGAAATTTTACCGAGGTCATTCTTTTCAGAAGTACTTGGTCCGTCGACACCTACTTTGACTGTCCTTTTCATACATTCGAATTAAAATGACGTGTGTGTGTGTGTGTGTGTGTGTGTGTGTGTGTGTGTGTGTGTGTGTATGTGTACTTTTATTTGCTTAGTTGTTTGTTCATTAGTATTATTGTCTTTTTATTTATTTTTCATTTATTTATTTATTCATTTATCTATATTTGTTTATTATTTATTTGTTTATCATATGTTTGTTTTTGACTTTTGATTTTTATTCATTTATTTATTTTAATGTATTCGTTTAATTACTTATCCATTAATTGAATAATGTTTGCTTTTTTTTCTCTCTTTTCCTCAAGACCGGACTAAGCGCGTTGGGTTACGCTGCTGGTCAGGCACCTGCAGAGCAGATGTGGAGTAGCGTATATGGATTTGTCCGACAGCAGTGACGCCTCTTTGATTAACTGAAATGAAAATTATCATTCTTGACAAAAGTGTGATACAGACTGGTTGGGTGAGCGACGTGTACACAGGGGGTATGTTCCGGCCCGGAGGGGTATGGTATGACATGGGCTGGTTCAATTAACTCCGGGGGTTAAAGTTGCTAAGGCTACTTTATTATACCCGGGTTATATACTTGCCAGGGGTAGAGTTGAGCCTGCTACACAGGCAAAAGGTCTGACTTTGTCCTGTTTACAGAGTTGGAGAGCATCGATAATATTGCTGCACGAGCCGCTAAATCCATGTAAGAGAAGTGATATGAAAGTAAAATGGGAAAGTTTAAAATTTGTATATTGGCGTATGTTTTTGGTGGATATCTATATTTTTAGAAACGTTGTTGAATATTGAAGAAGTGTGTTTTCAAGCGCAAGAATAGGCTGAAGGAGTTTAAGACATATCAAATATCAAAAGATAATGTAAAGTTTTGAATTGAAAAGAAGAGAATTTCTTGCATGCACACACTGTTTAATAATGTGTAAAGTAAAAAGCAGCAAGAAGTTAAACAATTTTTGTGTGTGTGCATAGTGCTAGTTATTGCAACGAAATCTGTTAAGTGCAAAAACGCATTCGTAATATCATGGGTTGTTGGCGGCAGACTTCATCACGTGCGTTTATATTACAACCCAATTGGCTAAGCCACAATCCCGGAAAGATTTCTGATTGGTTTAGCCACAACTTGTGAAATGATCCTGTTTAATAGCACTCTTTGGATCCATTCGATTGAATTGAAGCTCAGTTGGTGTCTTTTTGCCTGAAACCTTGTTTACCATCTGTGGTAAAATTGAGACCGATTTATGAGTTTTATCAAACATTCCAGCCCCACATGAGGTAGGAGGGGGCATATATACATATGTATTATTCTGACAACTGTAAAACAGATTCGAACAATAGACCTTACCAAAAACCAACCCATCACTAAATATTGTTGAAAGAACGAACGAACGAACGAGTCTTTATTGTTTTTAGATACATTGATCCCTGAACAAGGGTGAGCAGAGCCCATGGCGTAAAACTTCGTTAAATGTGATACAAAATCAGAAATATATCATTATGAAACGCAGAGAAAATTCCGTGAATAATAAACACTTAATCCCCACACTTCGCTAAGTTTCAGGGATATCATAATTCGTAGGCATTCACAGACACAAGCACTCATGCCCCCCTCGCCCCCTCCCCCACCCCCTCCCCGGCCCCCCCAAGCACACCGTGCTTATCCATGTAACTGCATGGATCAGACAAATCCTCCCTGGTCTTTATCACCATCGCACTGGTCATATTCATGAAAGAAGAAAGGAAGAAAGAATTGCATATATAGCATTCATTGAATTAAAAACACTGACTGTGTTCATTTTCAGCCACGGACGTGAGGTCTGATTACACATAATCATATGTGAAAAATTAAAAACGAAAATAGAATATAAAATAAACATATAAAATAAAAACAAAAAAATTCACATTTCCGATTCCAACCATGTCCACAGTTTGAGCATATTTTCCAAGAAATCTACCATACCATATGAAGTGTATAATTTATACAAAGGCTGTACTCGAGAAAATATAGCCGGGAAAAATTGAATAAAACTTGCGTAAACCGAAGCAAACAGTAAAAATACAGTCGGCCAAATTACATATCAGATTCTACTGTTTGCTGAACATAAAACGTCTCCGTTTTCCACGCCCGGATTTCCTCGATGGTGTCTGGCAACTTCCTGTGACGTGTTTCCGGCAGAATCCAGATGGAGGCGCTGGCAAGGCAGCACAGACATCCCACCATCACTCCTGGGGCCCAGGGAGTCTCTTCAGCCTGATCACAACACACACACACACACACACACACACACACACACACACATGCACGGAAACACACACACACATCATATATATTCATGCCACTTGTCCTGTATCCAGTTCATTACACCATAATTTACCTTCCAACCTACCACCCTCCATTTTCTCAGTAACAGAAATGAAGTGTGGAAAAGTTTGTGATGCATACAGATTACAAGCAAAATGTAAAAATAAAATCTGGCACACAACACATATAACAAAATCACACACACAGTCGTAGCAAAGCAAGCCCGATACACACACACACACACGTGCGCGCGTGCACAGCCGCCCGTATGCACGCACCTGTGCACCCGTTTTTGCATATACACTTGCACAACGTAATAAACACCTATGGTTGTGAAGTCAATATAAAATAGTAAAAAGAAACATACGATTTTAATATTGTGACCTTTCCAAGCGGTGAAAAAGACAGGAAACTTCATACAGAGATATACAACACAAGCACACGTTTTCATACAAAATTCAATTCCCCTCTATCATTTTAACAACTGTCAGCGTATGATGCTTATAGGTAACACCAAATTCAGAAGCTATGCCTTCACGTTAATACAAAACCATCATGGAAACCAAACTAAATTTGCTTGCGCATATTCACTTCAATCAAACGAGACAGCTAGATCAAAATCCGTCAAAATGATATGTTTTTAACAAATGGTAAAGACGAGTTGCACGCATGCGTATTGTTCAGAAACTACAAATCATAATAAGTTTTACTTTGGAAAATATGAAATTTGAACATTTCATCAAAAGTTAAGAAAAAATGAAAGTGCTAATTCACATCGTTGAATATTCTCTGGGTTTTAATTCATAACAGTTCCAATCGTTTTACCCATTGTAAATTTTGAGGATTTCGCAATACCCAAAATTTCAAAAATTCATAAAAATACAATAATTGAAGAATCAACACAATCTCACGTGAAAATGAAGATAATGTCATTGTGTATCAAGTCCACATAACACAAAGTGTCTGCATGCAACACAAACCCGATTTCTTTGATACATTGTTTGGCGGCCATTTTGATTTGTTTCAATAGCAATGGGTATTCACAGAAATCTAAGAACACTTTTTTGTGATCCACAAGTGATGATACATCTAGTAGACAAAAAAAAGAAAAAAAAAAAAAAGAGATATATAGTCGGAGAGAAAAAAAGTAGTTATTTGACTGTAGTGTCTGGCCTTAAGTATATATTTTAGTATAGTTGTCAACAAGATACATTGAAAACAGAAAGTCATAAATATAGTCAATACTGAGTGTGGCTACCATTCTACACCCCTGCCCCTTCCCCCCCCCCTTTTTTTCTAAACAAATCTCTTCTTCCACCAGTAGATCATAAGTGAAATAAAATTAAAATGAATTTTTTTTTTTTATATAATCAGAGCATGCACTTCACAATACTGAGCATCGGCGAACGCTATAACTTAATTGTTGCATCAGCATTTTCATTATCTTCATTTTGATTAATTCTCATCTCATCTCATCTATCCCTTGACCCGTGGGTGGGTCGTTGGGGCACCATGGATGACTGCCTGGTCAGCTCGCGCCACCTGCCTCGGTCCTCAGCGGCCCTTTGAGTTGTGGCAAATGGCAGGCCCGTCCACTCTTTGATGTTGTCCTCCCACCGCTTTCTCTGTCTGCCTCTCTTCCTCCTTCCCTGTACGGTACCCTGCAGGATGGTCTTGGCTAGGCCGTCTGATCGTGTGACGTGTCCATACCAGCGGAGCTTGCGTTCCTTCACTGTGGTTAGCAGGTCTTTGAATGGGCCAATGGCGTTTTGGACTCTTCTTTTCACTTCCTCATTTGTGATGTGGTCTTTGTATGTAATGTTCAGGATCTTGCGGAAGGATCTCATTGATTAATTAATGGGGGAAAAAACTGCAATGCCACTATACCTCTTTTATTATTATGCATCAACTAAGGGGCTGTATGGATTCCTGTGTCTCTTCAGTTGGGTCAAGCTTAACACTTGCGTTGACAGCAAATCTGTATTTTTTTCTAAATACTGTAATATTTGGGACTTCACTGCCGCATTGAGTTCATGACCTCGCCAACACACTAAATTAGAAAAAAAAAGAAGTTTATGACTAACTATTTTGGGGCAGATTTTTTTTCCCCAGTGCGTCTAATACGTGTGTACTGATCCTGAACTTCTTTTTAAAAAAAAGAAAAAAGTTTATGACATGAGTTTGAGATGTCACCTGTGCTGATTGATTCATCATTCATAGACTTTAGATACATACAAAATAAATTCAAAATAAATCTGGTCCATGAAGATAAATATAAAGTCAATGCTCGCCAAAAATGCTGCAGAATGGATAATCATTGTTGCTGTTTGTTTTTTCTGCTAAATATTTGTGAACAATGTGATTTTAGATAAAAATGGATGAATACTGCCTGTAGAAGTGTCCACAGCCTCATTGTATGTATATATATATATATATTTTTTTTTTCATTTGTGTGTGTGTGTGTGTGTGAGTGCGCGCGCGCGCGTGTGTGTATGAGCGCGCGCGTGCATGTCAGTGGGTATCGGTGACAACTATGCAGCAGTTAACGCCTGTCTCATGTTGGCATTAAGTAGTTTTCTACTGTAATACACATGCAGCTTCTGTTCAAATGTGCGTGTGTGTGTGTGTGTGTGTGTGTGTGTGTGTGTGTGTGTGTGTGTGTGTGTGAGAGAGAGAGAGAGAGAGTGTGTGTGTGTGTGTGTGTGTGTGTGTGTGTGTGTGTATGTGTGTTTGTGTGTGTGTGCAGTGCGTGCATGTGTGAGTATGCACAAGTTTTTACATTGATATGCACTTGTATGTATTCTAATATCTACTGTATTTGTGTTTGTGTATGATTTTCCGATTTACGTTCGTATCTTGTTATGTACTATTCCCCCCCCCCCCTCCCCTCCAATATTCCTTGTGACCCCGGTACACTTGGTAATAAAGACATTTTCTATTCTATTATATCATAAGTATATTTTAAAGTAAAAGGTGCAATGTGGTATAATTTACCCAGACCAGCAGAAAAGGTATTGCCATGTCAGTCACTTTGATCACGGAAGCTGTTGTACCCGCTCCGACAGCCCTGAAAAAAAAAAGCACGTGACAAACCATCTTTTCCGTGGATTGATTTCCCCCCAACCCCACCCACACCCTCCGTATTAATTCAGTGTACTCTTTTCTCTGTTAATGATACGGTTATGGGGCACCATGCCATGTGTGTGGAGGGAGGAGGGGTGGGGCGTGGGAGGGGGGGGGGGAGGCGTTGGAGAGGGCGTGTAGTGGAGGTTGTCTGTGATAAACGTATTTTCAAAAAAAAATTCTCTGAAAATATACCTACTTTGTCAACGCCAAAAATGGTTCTGAAATAGAAGATACAGATTTCCTTTCATACATCACTTTAATAAATGGTTACACGTGTTCCGGATTAAACCGGATTACTTATTCTTCGTGGGCTGCAACTCACACGTTCACTCAGGTGTACACCAGTGGGCTTTTACGTGTATGACCGTTTTTACCTCGCCACATAGGCAGCCGTGCTACATTTTCGGGGGGGTGTATGCTGGGTATGTTCTTGTTTCCATCACCCACCGAACGCTGACATGGATTACAGGATCTTTAACGTGCGTATTTGATCTTCTCCTTGCGTATACACACGAAGGGGATTCAGGCACAAGCAGGTCTGCATATATGTTGACCTGGGAGATCAGAAAAAAATCTCAACCCTTTACCCACCAGGCGTCGTTACCGAGATTCGAACCCGGCACCCTTAGATTGAAATTCTGAACGCTTTGACCACTCGGCTATTACGTCCGTCTTAAAATTGGATTTAG